>NC_057738.1:48376662-48450864 GCF_004010195.1 Chiloscyllium plagiosum
CGGGGGAGTCACGGAGGGAGTGGTCTTTACGGAATGCTGATAGGGGAGGGGAGGGAAATATATCCTTGGTGGTGGGGTCCGTTTGGAGGTGGCGGAAATGGCGGCGGATGATGCGCTGTACATGGAGATTGGTGGGGTGGTAGGTGAGGACCAGTGGGGTTCTGTCCTGGTGGCGGTTGGAGGGGCGGGGCTCAAGGGGGGAGGAGCGGGAAGTGGAGGAGATGCGGTGGAGGGCACCGTCGACCACGTCGGGGGGGAAATTGCGGTCCTTGAAGAAGGAGGCCATCTGGGTTGTGTGTTTTTGGAACTGGTCCTCCTGGGAGCAGATGCGGCGGGGTCGAAGGAATTGGGAGAATGGGATGGTGTTTTTACAGGGGGCAGGATGGGAGGAGGTGTAGTCCAGGTAGCTGTGGGAGTCGGTTGGTTTGTAGTAGATGTCCGTGTTGATTCGGTCGCCTGAGATAGAAATTGAGGATAATCATGCCTCACAAACGTGATTTTTTTTTTGAGTAACCAAAAAAATTGGGGGCAGAATGGTAGATGTTGTTTACATGGACTTTATTGAATCTTTGACAAGGTTCTGCATTGTAGACTAATTAGTAAAGTTAGATCACGTGGGACTCAGGGAGGGCTTGCCAATTAAATATAAAATTGGTTTGACTGGAGGAAACAGAGGGTAGTGGTGGAAGGTTGTTTTTTGCACTGGAGGCCTGTGACCAGTGGTGTTCTAGTGCAGAGATTGGTGCTGGGTCCACTTTTGTTAATCATTTATATAAACTATTTGGACGATAATGTAGGAGGCATGATTAGTAAGTTTGTGGATGGCATCAAAATTGATGGTATAGTCAACAGTGAAGAAGGTTATTTAAGATTGCAAAGAGATCTTGCTCAATTGGGTCAATGGGCTGAGGAGTGACTGGTGGAGTTTAATTTGGATAAATGCAACGAATTGCATTTTAGTAAAACAAACCAGGGCAGGACTTATACAAGTAAAAGTAAGGCCATGGGTGATGTTGTAGAACAGAGACACCTAGGAGTTCAGGCACTTAATTCTTTGAAATTTGCATCAGAGGTAGACAGGGTGGTTAAGAAGGTATTTAGCTCACTTGCCTTCATTGCTGTGATCTTTGGGTTTTGGAGTTGGGACATCATGTTGAGGTAGTACGGGACTTTGGTGAGGCATCTTCTGGAGTACTGTGTATAGTACTGGTTGCCTTGTGATAGGAAGGATGTAAATTGGAGAGGGTTCAGAGAAGATTTACCAGGATGTTGCTGGGAATGGAGGGTTTGAGTTAGGAGAGGTTGGATAGGTTGGGATGTTTTTCACTGGAGTGTAGAAGGTTGAGGGGTGACCTCATAAAGGCTTATAAAATCATGAAGGGCATAGATAAGGTGAATAGCAAAGGTCTTTTCACTAGGGTGGGGGAGTTCAAAACTAGAGGGCATATTTTTAATGTGAGAGGACATTAAAAATGGGCGTGATGGGCAATTTGTTTACACAGAATGGTTCATATGAGGAATGAACTGTCAGGGGAAGTGTTGGATGCAGGTACAGTTACAACGTTTAGATAAGTATGTGAATAGGAAAGATTTGGCAGGATATGGCCAAATGCAGTCAAGTGGGACTAGTTTAATTTGGGAACGTAGTCGGCACTGACTAGTTGGACCGAAGGGTCTGTTTCTGTGATGTATGATTTTATGAATCTGAGTGCTTTGGTCCCCTTAACTAAGAAACAATGTTATTTCACTGGAGGCAGTTCAGAGGAGGTTCGCTGGGATGATCCGTGGTACGGGAGGGATTGTCTTACGAGCAAAGGTTGACCAGTTTCAGACTCTCCTCATTGTAAATTAGAAGACTGAGAGATGATTTCATTGAAACATACAGGATTCTAAAGGACCGTGACAGAGTAATTGCTGAGAGGATGTTACCCCTCATGGGATAGTCCAGGACCAGAAGGTACAGTCTCAGAATAAAGGGACACCAATTTAAGACTAGGATGAGGAAGAATTTCTTCTTTCAGAGAGTTGCCAAAGGGAGTTTTGGGGGTAGAGTCCTTGTGTATATTTAAGGCTGAGCTAGATTCTTATCAGTCAGGGAATAAAAAGTTTGATTTGATTTATTGTTGTCACATGTACCAAAGTACAGTGAAAGTTGTTGTTTTGCATGTTCTACAGGCAGAGTGTACCATGGAGAAAGAGCAGGAAAGTGCATGTGAGGAGCATCTGAACAGCCATGATCCTATTGAATGATGGAGCAGGCTCAAGGGGCTAAACAGCCTCCTCCTCTTCCTATTTCTTATTGTCTTATTGATTTTTATTATCTTCTCCCTTTCTCAGGAGTATGCATTTCACATTCATCTTTATTCAAGGATCCTTCTGCAGAACTGCCCCAAACTGAAATTAAAATTAACACTTATTTTCAGGCTCTCTGTGTTTCCCTTAAGTTTAAAACAAATCCAAGCCCAGAAATTTCTAATAGAAATTTTGAAGCACATTTGTTTACCTTGCTCTGTCATAAATTCTCCTAATGTACACAAAGACCCATTAGTTCTTAGAGCGAACTCTCTTTCAAGTTGTTTTAAAATAAGTCACCATGGCTGCAGAAATATTTACAAGTTAATCATTAAATCCTTCAGACACACAGAAAAACCTATAAGTCATCAATTCAAACATACAAACTTAAAAGCAAATGATATTAAAACATATGTAAATCACACACTTTGTGAGACATCCGTCACAGCTGTGAACTATCTGGAGTATCAAATGTTTCACATCTTGGCTTGATCTTAATTTCCAATCTACATTGGGATAACCACCAACGTTCCCAGGAAGCCGTGTGGATGTGCAGCTACATCAAAGTTCCACCCACAGTGATTGGTGTAGGTACACTGGTCACAGCATTGACTTCTGCTTTGAGAATTCACTGCTGCATGGGCCTTGGGGGCGCATGTTACCAAGAATAAAATTAGAAGGAATACTGACAACCACCATCTTGTGGTGATGGCTGGCAAAGTGAAGAATGATTAAAATAAACTGGTCTTACTTGTCACTGTGACAGCTTCAGTGGTTGCCATGTCTACACCTGCACAGCAGTCAGCTGCAGCTACTCTCCTGAGCAGGAAGACCCATGACCCATTGCTAGAATCCATAGTGCTGGGAGTGATGCAGACTGATACATTTGAGCATGTTCTGTATCTTCTTGTTGCTGCTGAGACCCACAACATCAGAGTAATGGGTAGCCATGAACAGCTGTTTATTCTCCCAGGCTGACTTAACCCTTTCCTTTGTCCGCCTCCCTGTTTTTCACTCTCTCTCTCTCTCTCTCTCTCTCTGGGCTCCATCTCCACCTATCATTTACTCCAAGTCCTCCCCCTATCCAATTCTCAGCATATATCCCAACCTTTTCCAAAGATACAATCAATTGTGAAGTAGGTTCACTGGACTTGAAATGCTAACTTTGCACAGATAATCTCTCTACAGATACTGCCAGACCTGCTGAGTTTTTGCAGTAATTTGTTCTTGTTAGAGAAATGAGAGTGTTCTGTCAATGGAAGTGGAATTGTTTTGTGCATGCTGGTGTGAATTCTGATAGCATGGCTAGGGGCCACCTCCAGACAAAAGAATCACAAATTGGCACTGGTAAGGAAAGCAGTTTAACACAACTGGCTCGTTCTCTAAAACATTCTCTGAAGAAGTGCCTTGTGACTGTCTCCAGTGCTTTAACCCGTACTGTCCCATTGAAAGATCATTCAAGACCTTCTGTGGAATGGATGCTTTCTCCTGAGTGTTAGCTATAGATCAATGCAAGTACCACATACACCATAGGATCAGAAGGCAGTATGTTTGACTCTCACTCATGAACATGTCTGCAGGTGTACTGCACTGTTCAAGGTGCTGTCTTTGAGATGAACTGTTCAACTAAGACTCCATGTGCCGTCTCCAATGGATATGAAATATCCCACAGCCACAACTGGAAGAGAAGAAGATGTATTCTCCTTGTTTAATTTGGCAATGTTAATTTCTCAATCTATAGCCCTGCAAACATAAACCTGCTTCTTATCACATCACTGTTTGTGAGAGTTTGCTCTGCACAAATTGGCTGCAATTGGCTTTCGAAGTTACATCTGTAAAAGGTTATGGGACATCTTATAGTTGCAAAAGGTGCTATCAAAATAAAAGATTTTCTTCCACATGCAAAATCACTTCTTAGAGTTTAAAGTGTAAAGCATTGGTATAGGAGCAGAAAGCATTTTGACTCATTCTGATCTTTTTCATACAATAACCTACTTTTGAAATCTATTGCCTCGGCAGCACAAGTGGCAATTATTTTTAAACGGTTCATAAATAACAAGGACATAACTGCCTCATTTATTTTCAGTTGCATTTTTGAACCTTGATGTAATAAAGTCCTAACACAGGATGACAAAAGGAGAAACTTTGTCTAAACTGCAGAAGACTGACTTTTCCACGAGGAGCTGACCTGCAGGGAAATAAAGCGCAATAGTAAATTGTTGTTCTTTGTTGAGGATAATGCAGCATATTTCTGTTGCTTAGGCTAATCATACAGGAGAAGATTAAAATATGTAGAAAGTTACATTGATCAAGTCAAATGAATTATTTTCTTCATTTGTCATTTACGAGACTTCGAGGACATTATTGCTGTTTTGTTTTATCATGGGAAGTGGGTTCCATTGACATCATCTATATGTCCTGCTGCCTCAGGAAAGTAACCAGCATCATCAAAGATCCTTCTCACCCCAGTTATACTGTCTTCCATTTTCTTCCATCGGGCAGAAGATATAAAACTTTGTATATGCATACAAATAGATTCAAGAATAGCTTCTTCTCTGCTGTCATTGGACTTTATCCCTCTCTCTTTGCACCTATTCTGTGGCTGTAACACTGTATTCTGCACTCTGTTCTGCTACCCTGAAACTTTGTATGGTACAGTCTGCCTGTGTAGCAAACAAAACAACACTTTCCACTGTATTTCAGTACATGATTTGGATGAGAATATAGAAGGCATGGTTAGTAAGTTTGTGGATGACACCAAACTTGGTGCCATAGTAGACATCAAAGAAGGCTTTCTAAGATTACAAAGGGATCTTGATGAAATGGGTCAATGGGCTTAAAAATGGCAGATGGAATTCAATCTGAATAACTGCGAGGTATTGCATTTTGGTACAACAAACAGGGTTTATACAATTATATGGTAAGGCCTTGGGTAGTGTTGTAGAATAGAGGAACGTCAGGTGGTGGTACATAATTCTTTGAAGTTTGTGTCATATACAGACAGGGTGGTTAAAAAGGCATTTGGCATGCTTGCCTTCATTGCTCAGTCCTTTGATTTTAGGAGTTTGAAGTTGTACAGGACTATAGTGAGGCCTCTTTTGGAATATTGTGTCCAGTTCTGGCTTTCCAGTCATAGGAAGGATAATATTAAACTGGAGAGGGTTCTGGAAAGATTTGCCAGGATGCAGGGTATGGAAGGTTTAAGTTATAAAGAAAGTCGTGATAGACTGGGACTATTTTCAGTAGAGCATTGGAGGTTGAGAAGAAACTTGACAGTAGCTTATAAAATAATGAGGAGCATCGATTAGAGTTAATGATAGTTGTTTTTTTTCAAGACTAGGGGACACATTTTTAAGGTGTGGGGAGAGAGATTTAAAAAAGAGATGAGGCAAATTTTTTACACATAGGTTGGTTTGCATGTGGAATGAACTTCCTGAGGAAGTGGTGGATGTGGGTAAAACTGGATAAGTACATGAATAGGAAAGATTTGGAGGGATATGGGACAGGAGCAGGCAAATGAGATGAGTTTAGTTTGGGATTATGTTCAGCATAGACAGGTTGGACTGAAGGGTCTGTTTCTGTGCTGTATGACCGTACGATTCCAAGTACAACAACCAATCAATTAATCAAATATCCCTAATTGCCCTACAGGTGGTGGTGAGCTGCCTTCTTGAACAGCTACACTCCTTGCGGTGTAGGTACATCTACAATGTTGTTAAGAAGGGAATTCAGGATTTTGACCCAGAGATAGTGAAAGAATATATATTTCTAAGTGAGGATGGTGTCTACTTGGAAGGGAATTTGCAGGTGGTGGTACATTTTGGGTCCAGTGACCCAGTCACCAGACCCAAAATATTTATCTTTGATTTCTTTTCACAGATGCTGCCTGACCTGCTGAGATTTTCCAGCATGTTCTGCATTTATTTCTGATTTATAGCATCTGCGGTTCTTTCGGTTTTTACAGGTGATAGTGTTGTTGCCCATTGTGTATTTGTGTAAGTATGGTGGACTGTCACCTTAAGAGTCTGATCATGTGACATATTGATGTCATCAGCCATTTGGGGATGGAACAGCTTAGTCTAACCTGGCTGCTTGCAGAGCATACACCTTGTTCATAAAGCTCCTGCTCTTTAACACTTCAGTCTCCTGGTATTTCTGGGAACAAGAGACAAAAACTGGCACTGAAGCTAAATACTGCTTTCTGATCCACTGATTTGTCAAAAACAAACCAATCATTGTCTTCACTGCAGATCTCTGAGACACTGATAAAAAGAAAATAAATCAAAAGATGCCATCACTCCACAGGCACAGTCAGCAAAAAAAAACTCACCCCAGGTAAGTAGAAGTTTAACATGTGGTCCTCCTGAGTATTATGGAGGAAAGTCTTTTAACCTCCTGAAGAGCCTGGTACAGCCAGGAAGGCTGGATTCCAAAACTTCTGAAGGAACAGTAGGCAATATATAGAACCATTTTCACCAAAACCATTGTTGATTGCTGAAAGTTTCAGATTATACAGCATAATGGTGAATATATCTTCCAGCTTATAGCAATTTTAAAGAAGTTTTCCGAATGTTGCAAGTTCAAAAACAACTTAAATGATATTATCAGAGACTGACTGGTGTGTGGTTTAAGATGTGAAGCAATCCATAAGAGATTAATAACAGAAAGGAACCCAGAATTAAAGAAAGTGGAGAGACATGCATCAACACAAGCTCCAGACTGCCATCAGTGTGGAAAAACAAGCCATTAGCAGCACATTGCTGGAACAAAGAAGCTGTACACAGGACAGTGTTTAAAAAAAAGCCACATTGAATGGGCACGTTTGAGAACACAAAAAAACATACAGTGAAAGTACAGAAACCGAGTAAGAAGAAACTCTACACAACACAAACAGGCATGAGAAAAGCCCAGACTCCCAGTCCAAAGAGGAGCTGTTACTAAACAGCAAACCAGTCAGAGTGGAGGTGGACACCGCAGGGGTGGTTTCATTGGTACCTGAAAGTGTGCTGGAATCAGCTGAGTCATGTTCAGCTGCAGTTCTCAAACATTGTTCTAAGAACATTCACAAGTGAAGTGATGCCTTTAAGGACTTGTTTCAATGTGATTACTCAGTGATACGGTCAGTCTGAGAACTTGCCTTTACACATTGTCAAAAGAAATTTTCCAGCATTATTGGGAAGAATGTGATTGGACAGAATCAAATTCAACTGGGCTGAAATAAATTGCTTGACAGATTCTGAGAGTGATTAGTCAAACATTCTTAACAAGTGTACCATTGTTTTCAGGGGACATCTGAGAAGCATGAAAAGATCTCTGTCAAACTGAAAATCAAGGATCAGAATCAAGAAAAATGTCATAAGACAACATTGGTGCCTTATGCAATCTGACCAAGGGGTGAGACAGAACTAGAGAGACTGGTCAAGATGGGAGTGTTTGAACCTGTAAATTTGAGTGACTGGGCCACATCTGTTGCACCAGCAATGAAGAAAGATGGATGGGTACACATCTGCAACAATTTTAAGGTCCACAATTCATCTGGCACTATGTGCTGAGATGTATCTCTTGCCTTTAATTGATGACCTATTTGTTGCACTAGCTGGAGGTCAGCTTTTCAGTCAAGTGTATCTCCAGATGAATGTAAATCCTCAGTCACAGAAAATATTGATGATTGTAGCACACAAGAATTATTCAAATACAGGAGATGTCCATCAGAATTACATCTGCACCTGGTTATTCCAGTGTGCCATTGATTAGGTTTTTAGTGGATTGGAATGAGTCCAGTGTTATCGAGACAACATTTTAATCACAGAGATAAACAAAAAGACCATCCTTACAGTTTAGATGTTACTCTGCAGAAACTTGAAGATTATCATCAGAGTCAGGAAAGAAAAGTGTGAATTTTTAAATCATTTCATCAAATATTTAGACCACATCATTGATGCTAAGGGACTATACAAGTCATCTTCAAAAGTAAAAGCCACAACTAAGGCATCAACACCAAAAAATGTAAACCAACTATGATCCTTTTTTGGGCTCCCTAAATTACTATGGCAAACCTCCAATCATTCTCAAGCTGCTGCACTATTTATTCTTGTGCCAAAACAAGAATTGGAAATGGGAAGATCAATGTGAAAGAGCCCTTACACAAGCCAAAGTGGCTTTCTGAAAGTCAGAAGTCCTGATCCATTTTGACCCATTGCAACTGGCATGCGATGCACCACCATGTGGAGTGGGAGCAGTCATAAGAAGATAAGAGGTAGGAGCAGGAGTAGGACATCTCATCCTTCGCATCTGTTCCACCATTCAATAAGATCATGGCTGATCTTTTTATACCTCAGCTCCACTTACCCCACCCACAATAACTCAATTCGTTTATTGTTCAAAACAAAATCTATCTTAGCTTTAAAAACGTTCACTGAAGTAGTGTCAACTACTTCACTGGACAAGGAACCCCATAGCTTTACAATCCTCTGGGTGAAGAAGTTCCTTCTCTATTCAGTCCTAAATCTGCTCTCCCAAATATTGAGGCTACGCTCTCTTGTCCTAGTTTCACCTGCCAGTGGAAACATCCTCTCTACCTCTATCTTATCTATTCCCTTCATAATTTTATATGTTTCTGTAAGATTGCCCCTCATTCTTCTAAATTCCAATGAATATAATCTCTGTCTACTCAGTGTCTCCTCATAAGCCAACCCCCTCAACTCAAGAATCAACCTCCTCTGCACCCTCTCCAGTGCCAGTGCATCCTTTCTCAAGTAAGGAAACCAAATCTGCACACAGTACTCCAGGTGCCTCACCTGCAACCTGTATAGCTGCAACATAACCTCTCTGCTTTTAAACGCGATCCCTTTAACAATGAAGGACAAAATCCCATTTGCCTTTTTAATTACCTGTTATGCCTGTAGATCAACCTTCTGCGATTCATGCACAAGGACACCCAGATCCCTCTGCACAGCAGCATGCTGCAACTTTTTACCATTCAAGTAATCATCTGTTTTGCTGTTACTCCGACCAAAATGGATGACTTCACATTTATTAACATTGTATTCCATCTGCCAGACCTTTGCCCTCACTCATGTTCCTCTGCAAACTTTCACAGTCCTCTGTATACTTTGCTTTGCCACTCATTTTAGTGTCATCTGCAAACTTTGACACACTACATATGGTCCCCAATTCCAAATCATCTATATAAATTGTGAATAATTGTGGTCCCAACACTGATCCCTGAGGCACACCACTAGTTACTGAATACCAACCAGAATAGCACTCATTTATATTCACTCTTTGCTTCCTGCTAGTCAACCAATCCTGTATCCATGCTCATACGTTACCCATAACACCAGGTAACTTTGTCTTATGCAGCAGCCTATTGTATAGCACCTTGTCAAAGGCCTTTTCGAAATCTAGGTATACCACATTGACTGAGTCCCCATTGTTCACCGTGCTCGTAATGTCTTCATAGAATTCCAGAAGATTAGCTAAGCACGACCTCCCCTTCATGAACCCATGCTGCACCTGCCCAACAAGAAATTTCCACATAGATGTCTTGCTATTTCTTCCTTGAGAATTGACTCAAGTATCTTCCCCACTGCAGAAGTTATGCTAACCAGTCTATAATTCTCCATCTTTTGTCCATCTCTCTTTTTAAACAGTGGCATCACATTTGCTGTTTTCCAATCTGCTGGGTCTATTTCTCCTGCCATCTCTTTTAGTACCCTGGGATGCGTTCCATCAGGACCAGGAGGCTTGTCTATTCTTAGCTCCATTAACTTGCCTAATACTAGCTCTTTTGTAATAATGATTGTTTCCAGGTCCTCACCTACCTTTGACTCTTTGTCACTTATTGCATGTTATTAGGGTCCTCCACTGTGAAGACTGGCACAAAATACTTATTCAATGCCTTGGCCATTTCATCATATCCCATAACTGAATTCCCCTTCTCATCAAAGGACTAACTTAACTTTAGCCATACTTTTTTGTTTTATATATTGATAGAAACGTTTGTGATCTGTCTTTATATTCTGTGCTAGTTTTTTCTAATGTTCTATCTTACTTTTTTTAGAGCTCTTTTTGCGGCTTTCTGTTGACCTTTAAAGTTTTCACAATCTTCTAGTTTCCCACTGATCTTGGCCACTTTGTATGCCTTCCCTTTCAATTTGATCACCTTCCTTATTTCCCATGGCAGATTCCCCCTTACAGTCCTTCCTTTTCATTGGAATATACTTTTGCCGAGCACTTTGAGAAATTGCTTTGAAACTCCTCCACTGCTCATCAATTGTCCCACCATAAAATCTTTGTTTCTAGTCGACTTTAGACAAGTTCTCCCTCATTCTGTTGTAGTCTCCCTTGTTTAAGCACAGAGCCCTGGTATTGGATTTTATCTTCACACTTCCATCTGTATTCTAAATTCAACCATTCTTTCATTGCTCCTTCCAAGAGGATCCCTAACTATGCGGTCATTAATTATTCCTGTCTCATTACACAGGACCAGATCTAAGATAGTTTGCTCCCTTGTTGGTTCCATTACATGCTGTTCAAGAAAACTATCATGGATACACTCTACAAAGTCCTCCTTTAGTCTACCCTCTACTAGATTAGAGTGGTGCTGGAAAAGCAGAGCAGGTCAGGCAGCATCCGAGGAGCAGGAAAATCAGCATTTTGGGCAAAAGCCCTTCATCAGGAAGGGCTGATTCCTGATGAAGGCTTTTGCCCAAAATGTCAATTTTCCTGCTCCTCGGATGCTGCCTGACCTGCTCTGCTTTTCCAGCACCACTCTAAGCTAGACTCTGATCTCCAGCATATGCAATCCTCACTTTCGCCTAGTCTACCCTCTACTACAACAACTGTAGTAGACTCACCAATTTTAAGGGAATTTAAATGCTCATTGGATAGGCATATAGACGAGAATTGAATAGTGTAGGTTAGATGGGCTTCAGATTGTTGCACCGACCTGTGGAATCATCGAGGACCGAAAGGCCTGTACTGCGCTGTTATCTTCTGTGTTCTATGTATCCTGACCGAGCTGATTTGACCAATTGACATCTAGATTAAAAACGCTCATGATAACTGCCATAACCATCTTTATAGGCATGAGTTATTTCTTTGTTTATTACCTGCCCCAGTGTAATGTTACTATTTGGTGGCCTATAGACTATGCCTATCAGTGACTTTTTCTTCTTAGAATTTCTAATTTCCATCCAAATGGATTCAACCTTATTCTCCATAGAACCTATATCATCCCTCAGCACTGCCTTGATGTCGTCCTTGAATATCAGAGCTACACCACCTCCTTTACCTTCCTGTCTGTCCTTCTGAATAGTCTGACATCCCTGGACATTTAACTCCCAGTCCTGACCATCCTGTAACCATGTCTCTGTAATGGATACTAAATCATATTTATTCATGATGATCTGTGCCGCTAACTCATTGAACTTGTTATGAATGCTACGAGTGTTCAGATAAAGTGCCCTTATGCTAGTTTTCATACCCTCATGGTGGCACGGTGACTTAGTGTTAGCACTGCTGCCTCACAGCGCCAGGGACGCAGGTTCGATTCCAGCCTTGGGCGACTGTCTGTGTGGAGTTTGCACATTCTCCCTGTGTCTGTGTGGGTTTCCTCTGGGTGCTCCGGTTTCCTCCCACAATCCAAAGATGTGTAAGTCAGGTGAATTGGCCATCGTATTAGGTGCATTAGTCAGAGGGAATTGGGTCTGGGTGGGTTACTCTTCAGAGGGTTGGTGCAGACTAGGCCAAGCTCAGTGAGTTTTATACTCACTCCGTGTTACTGCTCTGAATTCCAACTGCTCTCCGCAGACTAGGCCGCGCTCCCCAAGCTTAGTGAGTTTTAAATAGTCGTTTCTCACTCATTATGCAATGATGAAGTCAATAGATTTTTAATCAAGATCATTAAAGAAAGCAGAAACAAACTGTGCACAGATTGAAAAAGAAGCTTAAGGGATACTTTTTGTCATTAGATGATTCACCAATACCTGTATTGTTGGGAATTTGCCCACTAACAGACCACAGATCATTGACCCAAGATTTCAGCCTCCTGTAGGGATACCATGTCTAACAGTGATCTGTATGCAGTGGTGGACATTGTTGTATACACTTATATGGTTAATTATGAGCAATCTAACTTATATGGGAATGCTGATGGGCTTTATAGAAGACCATTGCCACGAGTGGACTACACTTCAAACAAGTAGAGAACACTCTGGTCATGGCAGGGTCGTGGCTAGTTAAGAAGTATACTAGATGTGATCCACTACAATCAAAAGTGATGGGCTTGATTCTTTGTGTCAAGATCACAGGAACAACCCTTGAACTGAAGCTGTGTCACAAGGAAGATAGAACTATCTATTCAAGCTGAAAGTCTCCTGTGGGCAAGGAGGGTCATCATTCAACCACAGCTGAGGAAATGTGTGTTACATCATCTACCCGAGGGTCACTGTGGCTTTGTCAGAATGAAGGAGATAGTCAGAAGCTATTTTTGCTGGCCAGAGCTCAACTCCGAAATTGAGGCGAGGGCATGAATATGTGCAGCTTGCCCTCGCCCCCGACACTCCAGGGAAAACAGCCCCTGCCTGTTTAGCCTCTCCCTATAGCTCAAATCCTCCAACCCTGGCAACATCCTTGTAAATCTTTTCTGAACCCTTTCAAGTTTCACAACATCTTTCCGATAGGAAGAACACCAAAATTGATGGCAATATTCCAACAGTGGCCTAACCAATGTCCTACACAACCAACTCCTGTACTCAATATTCTGACCAATAAAAGAAAGCTTATCAAAAGCCTTCTTCACTATCCTATCTACCTGTGACTCCACTTTCAAGGAGCTATGAACCTGCAATCCAAGGTCTCTTTGTTCAGCAACACTCCCGAGGACCTTACCATTAAGTGTATAAGTCCTGCTAACATTTGCTTTCCCAAAATGCAGCACCTTGCATTTATCTCCATCTGCCACTTCTCAGCCCATTGGCCTATCTGGTCAAGATCCTGCTGTAATCTGAAGAAACCCTCTTCACTGTCCACTACATCTCCAATTCTGGTGTCATCTGCAAACTTACTAATTGTACCTCTTATGCTCGCATCCAAATCATTTATGTAAATGACAAAAAGTAGAGGACCCAACACCGATCCTTGTGGCACTCCACTGGTCACAGGCCTCCAGTCTGAAAAACAACCCTCCACCACCATCCTCTGTCTTCTACCTTTGAGCCAGTTCTGTATCCAAATGGCCAGTTCTCCCTGTATTCTATGAGATCTAACCTTGCTAATCAGTCTCCCATGGGGAACCTTGTCGAACGCCTTACTGAAGTCCACATAGATCACATCTACTGCTCTGCCCTCATCACTCCTGTTTGTTACTTCTTCAAAAAACTCAATCAAGTTTGTGAGACATGATTTCCCACGTACAAAGCCATGTTGACTAGCCCTAATCAGTCCTTGCCTTTCCACATACATGTACATCCTGTCCCTCAGGATTCCCTCCAACAACTTGCCCACCACCGACATCAGGCTCACCAGTCTATAGTTCCCTGGCTTGTATTTACTGCCCTTCTTAAACAGTGCCACCATGTTTGCCAACCTCCAGTCTTCCGGCACCTCACCTGTGACTATCGATGATACAAATATCTCAGCAAGAGGCCCAGCAATCACTTCTCAAGCTTCCCACAGAGTTCTTGGGTACACCTGATCAGGTCCTGGGGATTTATCCATCTTTACCCATTTTAAAACATCCAGCACTTCCTCCTCTGTAATCTGGACATTATGCAAGATGTTACCATCTATTTCCCTACATTCTATATCTTCCATATCCTTTTCCACAGTAAATACTGATGCAAAATACTCATTTAGCATCTCCCCCATTTTCTGCAGTTCCACACAAAGGCCACCTAGCTGATCTTTGAGGGGCCCTATTCTCTCCCTAGTTACCCTTTTTTCCTTAATGCATTTGTAAAAACCCTTTGGAGTCTCCTTAATTCTATTTGCCAAAGCTATCTCATGTCCCCTTTTTGCCCTCCTTATTTCCCTCTTAAGTATACTCCTACTTCCTTTATACGCTTCTAAGGATTCACTCGATCTATCCTGTCTATACCTTACATATGCTTCCTTTTTCTTAACCAAACCCTCAATTTCCTTTGTCATCCAGCATTCCCTATACCTACTACCCTTCCCTTTCACCCTGACAGGAATATACTTTCTCTTGATTCTTGTTATCTCATTTCTGAAGGCTTCCCATTTTCCAGCCGTCCCTTTACCTGCAAATAACTGCCCCCAATCAGCTTTCGAAAGTTCTTGCCTAATACCGTCAAAATTGGCCTTTCTCCAATTTAGAACTTCAACTTTTAGATCTGGTTTATCCTTTTCCATCACTATTTTAAAACGAATAGAATTATGGTCGCTGGCCCAAAGTGCTCCCCCATTGATACCTCAGTCACCTGCCCTGCCTTATTTCCCAAGAGTAGGTCAAGTTTTGCATCCTCTCTAATAGGTACATCCACATACTGAATCAGAAAATTGTCTTGTACACACTTAACAAATTTCTCTCCATCTAAACCTTTAACACTATGGCAGTCCCAGTCGATGTTTCGAAACTTAAAATCCCCTACCATAACCACCCTATTATTCTTAGATAGCTGAGATCTCCTTAAAGGTTTGTTTCTCAATTTCCCTCTGACTGTTAGGGGGTCTATAATACAATCCCAATAAGGTGATCATCCCTTTCTTATTTCTCAGTTCCACCCAAATAACTTCCCTATATGTATTTCCGGGAATATCTTCCCTCAGCACAGCTGTAATGCTATCCCTTGTTCCCCTACCATAACTACCCTGTTATTCTTACAGATAGCTGAGATCTCCTTACAAGTTTGTTTCTCAATTTCCTTCTGATAATTGGGGGGTCTATAATACAATCCCAATAAGGTGATCATCCCTTTCTTATTTCTCAGTTCCACCCAAATAACTTCCCTGGATGTATTTCCGGGAATATCTTCCCTCAGCACAGCTGTAATGCTATCCCTTGTCAAAAAATGCCACTCCCCCTCCTCTCTTGCCTTCCTTTCTATCCTTCCTGTAGCATTTGTATCCTGGAACATTAAGCTGCCAATCCTATCCATCCTTCTTGTACAGGTCACATCTACCCCAAAAGAGATTCCAATGATCCAAAAATGTGAATCCTTCTTCCATACATCAGCTCCTCATCCATGCATTCATCTGCTCTATCCTCCTATTCCTGCCCTCACTAGCTTGTAGCACTGGGAATAATCCAGATATTACTACTCTCAAGGACCTCCTTTTTAAATTCCTGCCTAACTCTCTGTAATCTCCCTTCAGATCTCAACTTTTTCCTTTCCTATATCATTGGTTCCAATGTGGACAATGACCTCCTGCTGGCCCCTCACCCCTTTGAGAACATTCTGCACCCTCTCTGAGACATCCTTGATCCTGGCACCAGGGAAGCAACACACCATTCTGCTTCTTTGCTGCTGGCCACAGAAACGTCTGTCTGTACCTCAGACTAGAGACTCCCCTAACACAATTGATCTCTTGGAAGCCGACGTACCTCTCGTTGCATTAGAGCCAGTCTCAATACCAGAAACGTTCCCCTAAGAATCCATCACCCCCTATATTTTCCAAAACAGCATACCTGTTTGAAATGGGTATACTCACAAAAGACTCCTGCACTAGCTGCCTACCTCTCTTATCTTTACTGGAGTTAACCCATCTGTGCGACTGTATCTGAGACTTTCCCCCCTTCCTATAACTGCTATCCATCACATACTGATGCTGTTGCGAACTCCTTATTGCTTCTAACTGTCTCTCCAACCGATCCATTCAATCTGATAAGATTCGCATCCAACAGCATTTCTGGAAGATATAATCCGCAGTAACCCTTAAACTCTCTTTAAACTCTTTAAATCTGACAAGAAGTACATACCACTGTACTAAAGGCCATTTTTGCTCCTTTAAAATCTACAGACACAGAAAATAACACCATCATATTCCTCTACAAAACACTGCCCCTGCTTAAATTAATAGTTAGGCTTTACTTTTAAGTTTAATCAAAAGATATATCTCCAAAAACATATCCTCAAGAAATAACCCACTCTACTCATTACTACAGCTTTCTGTTGGACAGACTTAAAACAATGATTAACTTATCTGATTCTGTGCTGTGAACTTCGCCCAAACAGGTTCCTCCAAGATTAGTTGTGAATTTCACTGTTTGTTAATTTTCCCAGACGCACTCTGAAGTCCAGCGATACATGAATTCAAAACAGCAAAGGCAGTAACTGTGCAGTTTCGTTCGTTTTCTCGTTCTCTCTCTCTCTCTCTCTCTCTCCTGCACTGACCTTACCACGTGCTTCCTTTGTCTGTTTTCTCCCTTTTAAAACTGTTGTTGTTTTGAATTTTTTTTCCAAAGTTCCAAAACAATGCAACAGCATATAAAACAATAATTGCTGCTCCTGGAATTTGAGGAAATCACCTCGAACATCTAAAATACCTCAAAAAAAAAGGAGCAGCTGTTACAGCCAGAAATTTTCCCATCCTCCATCTTGGATTACCCAGAATCCTTCCCACATCACTCGTGGTAAAATGTCAGATATACACGGCATTTGATTTGCTGAAACCAGCCATGACAAAACACATTGTTGACAGGAAACAATAGAATCAAGTTTTCCACCAGGAGAGCATTACCAAATGACATGATTTCCAAAACAGTGAAGAGGTGTTGGTGAGAAGTACCTTGTTGGTGTGAGGTATGTACTAGCCATCACTGTAGCACAGACTGGACCAGTTTCTTACACTGTACTGGTGAGAGATGATGTCGTATGGAGAAGACATCCAGATCAATTGTTAGCAACCAGAATGAATGTTCCAGAGATAATATTAGTTGAAGATCCTTAAATAACTGAGCCAAATGGATATACCAGAAGACAGAACAGCAATTGGATCACCTGAGGGAGACAGTATGTCAGTGGAGAAAACCATGACATTGTGTGAATCTCAAATATTCAATCATCTTGGGAAAAGACAAGTACCAATGATATTCTGAGTACACCTAAAACACAAGAGGTTAAGGCCAATGAGAAAGATAAACACCAGCCATACACAAATGATATACTCCATAACACCTGACTCCTGATTGTTGTATATTGGATTGTAGGTTTCACTAAAGGAACCCCTGATGTAAAGGAGAGGGATATTGTGTTTATTTGTAAAAGCATGGCAGACTGTCACTTTAAGAGTCTGATGAAATGATGATGTCATCAGCCATTTTGGGCAGGAAACATCTTTTTCTCACCTTGCTGAATGCAGAGGGAACATGGGTGGCACGGTGGCACAGTGATTAGCACTGCTGCCTCAGAGCGCCAGAGACCCGGGTTCAATTCCCGGGTTCAATTCAATGTGGAGTTTGCACATTCTCCCCGTGTCTGTGTGGGTTTCCTCCGGGTGCTCCGGTTTCCTCCCGCAGTCCAAAAATGTGCAGGTTAGGTGAATTGACCATGCTGAATTGCCCGTAGTGTTAGGTGAAGGGGTAAATGTAGGAGAATGGGTCTGGGTGGGTTGCGCTTCGGCGGGGTCGGTGTGGACTTGTTGGGCCGAAGGGCCTGTTTCCACACTGTAACTAATCTAATCTAATCTAATTTCCTTAATAAAGCTGTGAGTACATCCTGGTCTTTCTTGGAACTTCATATTTCCCTTGTCCTTCTCAATGAAAGAGTTCGTGGGTGTGGACAATCCTGTCAAAAAGTCCTGTTGAGTTTCTCCACTGTGTTTTGGTGGGAAGAGAGTGAATGTTGAAGGTTGTGGGTGTGGTGCTAAGTAAGTGGGCTGCTTGTCCTGGATAATGATAAACCTTCTGAGTGCTGCTGGAGCTGGACTCATCCAAGCAACTGGGGATTATTCCATAACACTCCTGACTTGTTTCTGTAGATGGTGGACAGGCTTTGAGGAGTCAGGAGATGAGTTACTACAAATTTCTTGGTCTCTGATTTGCTCTTGTGGCTACTGTATTTAGGTGGCTGGTCCAGTTACATTTCTGGACAATTTGGAGAAAGGCTGCAGAAAGCTACAGAACAAAGGGGTTTGGAAGACCTTGACAATGAATCACAAAAAGCTAGTGTCTAAGTTCAGAAAGTAATATGGAAAGGAAATATCAGCCTTTATTTCACACGAAACAAGGTATAAAAGTAATGGCATTTTGCTAAAACTATACAAGACACTTAGTCAGGCTACAACTGAAATCCTGTAAACAGTTTTGGGCTCCTTATCTAAGGAAAGATAGACTGACATAAGAGGCAGTCCAGAGAAGGTTCCCTAGGCTGATCCCACATAGGGAAAGTCTGTCTTATGAGAGGTTGAGTAGATTGGCCCTGTACTTATTGGAATATAGAAAAATGAGAGGTTTTTCTGATTGAAACTAAAGTTTCTTAGGGGACGTGACAAGGTAGATGTGGAAAAATTACTTCCCCTTCTGCAAGAGTCTAAGACCAGTGAGCATAATCTCAGAATAAAGGGTCATACATTTAACACAGATGAGGAGAAATCCCTTCTCACACAGGGTAGTGAATCTATAGAATTCTTTACCACAAAGGGTTATCAATGATAGTTCATTAAGTATATAATAGGCTGGGATAGCCAGACTTCAAATCAGAAAGGAATCAAGGGTTATGGAGAAAAGACAAGAAAATTAAGTTGAAGATGATCAAATCAGCCATGGTGAAGCAAACATAATGAGTTGAATGGCCGATTTTTGCTTGTATGCCTTATGGTCTTAAGATCTTTACAGGAAGTGGGCTGCTTGGTCGTGCGAGGGAGCCGTGGTTTAATAAGGAATTGGAATAGTGGGTTAGTGTAGTTTAGGTGGGCTTGGATCGGCGCAACATCGAGGGCCCAAGGGCCTGTACTGCGCTGTATTCTTCTATCTATCTATAAGTAGAAGGGAAATGCCAGAATTAGCAGATGAGACACCTTTTTGTCTTTGGCCTAAGGAAGGTTTCTGAGCCACTGAATAAAGAAGCCGTTGTGAGAAGTTTTAGCAAAACTGGATATCCAATGGAGCTGCCAGTCTGATCTAGTAGTTCCATGCTGGAGTGACAGCCAGAGTTGTCACTTGTGGTGAATACGCTAGAAATCCTCAACCAAGATGTCAAAGACAATGACACAGGATCTATTGTTGACTTTACCCTCGCCTTGAGCATGGCCTTCAAAGAATCAGGGGCCTTTTCTTCAAAAGTGGTTGATGACTATGATAAGGAACATCTAAAGAAAGACAGAAATTGCAACCAAATTTGGATTACACTCCCCATCCTGGAACTCTCAATGAGACAACTGTGATGACTGTCGACATCTTCACCTTCCTCAGAAACATGATTTCCTTAAATGTCTGGATTGATAGTGTGGTGTTTGATTGAACTGCTAAAGAAAATCCACCATTTATCTGTTTACCCAAAAGGCTGAAGAGGAAATCAAGTGTTACATTTGTGCTAAAAATTTCTGTGTGCAAAGGTGTAGTAAAACTGACTTTCCTAGCGGGTTTTGAGAAGATTTATAGCTCAGGTTGAGGTTTTGGATATATGTTTGCCCACTGACCTGCAAGGTTCATCTTTAGACGTTTCGTCACCAGACTAGGTAACATCATCAGTGAGCCTCTGATGAAGCACTGATGGTATGGCCCGCTTTCCTTTTGCTTAGGCTTCATTATGTTGGTGATGTAATTTTCTGTTATTTTTCTCAGGGAGTGGTAAATGGAATCTAAGTTAATGTGTTTGTTGACAGAGTTTCGGTTGGACTGCCATGCTTCTAGGAATTCTCGTGCGTGTCTCTGTTTGGCTTGTCCTAGGATGGATGTGTTGTTCCAGTGAAAGTGGTGTCCTTCCTCATCTGTATGTGAAGATACTAGTGAAGATGGGTCATGTCGTTTTGTGGCAGGTTGATGTTCATGTATCCTGGTGGCTAGTTTTCTGCTCGTTTGATCAATGTAGTGTTTGTTACAGTTCTTGCAAGATATTTTGTAAATGATGTTAGTTTTGCTTGTTGATTGTATTTGGTATTTCAAGTTTATTAGCTGCTGTTTTAGTTGCTGTTGGTGGGTTTGTGGGCTATTATGATGCCAAAGGGTCTGAGTAGTCTGGCAGTCATTTCTGAGATGTCTTTGATGTAGGGGAAAGTGGCTAGGGTTTCTGGACGTGTTTTGTCTGCTTGTTTGAGTTTGTGCTTCAAGTGCATTCCTTTATTGTGTATTGAGTGTATTTCCTTCTAATGCTGCTAAGAAATCTTTCTTGTCCGCATCCTGGAAGTTCTAATTTAATCCTCTCACTAAGATGGCTTCGTAAGAGGACTAAGTTACAACTTTGAGGATGCGGACAAGAAAGATTGTTTATAGCATTAGAAACAACACTGAAAAACAATTAACTCACAGAAGAAGCCCAGCAAAACATCAGACAGTTGCACCAACATTAAGCAGGAAAAAGGAAGGAAACACACGCAATAAACAAGAAAGAAAAGCAGTAGAAGGACTAAAAAAATTTTAAAAAACGTTTTTATCCTACCTGCAGTCAAAGGATGCTCGACAGTCATTTTAAATCAAAGAGACTACATTGAGAAAGCGAACGCACTGCTTGCAGAAACCAACACTTGCCACCAAGTGGTGATAGACCCAACACACAACTAGAGAACTGAACCACAGCCCTACTCAAAAATCTGCAGAAATCTGGGGACACAAATAAGACCGATTTCCAAAAAGTGAAACCAAACGGATCCAACACACCACGTTTCTACGGATTACCAAAATTCACAAACCAGGAGCCGCCCTCAGACCCATAGTCTTGCCACCTGGAACACCAACTTACAGATCGGCCAAGGGGCTACACCATGGACTAAAACACTTCGTAGAAGACTCGCGCTACTCCATCCATTCCACCCAAGAATTCCTGAAGAACATCAAAGACACCAAGAAAGAAGAGAATGAAATAATGGTCTCCCTTGACGTAACAGCTCTGTTCACATCCATCAACATCAACCTGGCAAGGAAACACTGACTACACTATTAGAAGAACTAAAGACACAAACGCCAAACACCGCCAACTTCATCAGCAAAGACAACATCATCAAATTATTGGACCTATGCCTTACAACCCACTTCACCTTCAATGATAAAACCTACAGACAAAGCAACAGAACACCCATGGGATTTCCAAAATCAGGGTTCTTCGTAGAAGCAGTAATGCAGAGACTCGAACAAACAGCTCTGCCAAACATCCAAGCCAAACTACGTGGATGACACCTTTGTCATCACTAAATGAAACAAATCAGAGGAAACCTTCAAGACCAGCAATAATACCCTTACTGGCACAAAATTCACTAAAGAGGAGGAAAACAACAACCAACTGCCATTCCGAGATGCCGCAGTAGAGGGAACAGCCAATGGGAACTTCAAACCAGCGTCTACAGGAAAACAACACATACGGACCAAATACTGAATTACAGAAGCAATCAGCCAAACACCCACAAACAAAACTGCATTAGAACATTATTTCAACAAGCCACCACACACGGTAGCACTGAGGAACCACGAAGAGCAGAGGAAAATCACCTATCCAACATATTCAAAAACAACGAGTACCCAATGAACACGGTCTGCCAATTTCTCAGCAACAAACCCAAACAAGCAGACAGAACAAGTTCAGAAACCCTAGCCACTCTTTCCTACATTAAAGACATCTCGGAAATGACTGCCAGACCACTCACACCTCTTGATATCATAATAACTCACAAACCCACCAACACTCTAAAACAGCAGCTAATAACTTGAAAGACCCTTTACAGACAATAAGCAAAAATAATGTCATTTACAAAACACTGCAAGAACTGTGACAAACAGGCAGGAAAGTAGCCAGGAGGATACATGAACATCAACTAGCCACAAAAAGTCATGACTCACTCTCACTAGTATCTTTACATACAGATGAAGAAGGACACCACTTTGACTGGGACAACACATCCATCCTAGGACAAGCCAAACAAATACACACATTATAGTTCCTAGAAGCATTGTATTCCAACCGGAACTCTATCAACAAACACATCGACTTGGACCCCATTTACCACCCTCTTTAAAAAAAAAGAACAGGAAATGACATAACTGTGGGAAATGGCATCACTACAGGAAATGACATCACCAACCCAAGAAACCTAAACTCATAAATAAAAAGTGGGCCATACCACCAGTGCTCCACTGGAACTCACTGATGATGTTGCCTAGTATGGTGATGAAACATCTAAAAACAAACTTTTCAGCTCAGCGAGCAAATGAACATCCACTGACTCTCCTACATACTGTGAGATGTTAACTACCTACTCGAGACATACTGAGCAGTTGGAAGGTTCCACAAAAAATCATGAGCATCAAATGGGACACCAAAATATCCAATAATGAGATACTAGGAGCTAAAAGACCTGGAATTAAAAGACTCATTATCAGAGCTGTTCTTTGATGGAGCGGACATTTGGTGCATACGACACATGATAAAATTCCAAAAGTGGCCATGTATTCACAACTTAAACAGTGCCTGTGAGATCAGCTGAGTGTAAGGTTCCTGGATTCCATGACGGTGAACTTCAGCAACTGTGGCCTCTTCCTCATGGACTAGGAGAATCTTGCACAAAAACAAACTACTTTGGGATTGAGCTGAAATAATGGCATTGCTACCTTCAAACAGCAAAGAACACAGGCAGCTAAGAATAAAAGGCAGGTTAGAAAGACAGGGTAGTACCAACAAATTCAGACATTGTTGGTTGCGCTGTGGAAAGTCATGCAGGTTTGCAGTTGGGTTCCACAACAAATTTCTCTATGCACACAAGAACCAACAATGATACGACTGGACAACACTTGCTGCTTTTTGATTCATGTAACAGGATCTTCAAAATCCATCAGGAAATGATTCACATGGTTTGTACCTGCATCTTCAAATACTCCACAATTCAAGTAAACAGAGCTAGGGCATTTAACCCCTTAAGCCTGTTCTGCCAATCATTGAAGCCATGACTGATCTTCTGAAGGTTAGAGCGCGGTGAACGTATGTTTGACTGATACATTCCCTCATTACAAATGCCTCCTTGTATGATCTTTTACTACTTGGTAGGATTATAACAGCATCCGCTCTACATTTCTCAAACAATTTCAACTTCTTTAGTTTCAGCTGGACATTTGAGCTCCTCTAGTTTCATTGTTCTACCTAGTTTCTCCTCCTTGTTTTCCAAGCACTGAGACAGATTTTTATTTTTATAAGTATAGGCCTTCATTCAAAGGTAATTTTTTAATGAAAGTATTGTAAAGATTGGATGACATAAAAATGTTGGAATTTAGGATTTTGCATCAGATGGTTTTGATACTTAAAGACTGTAACTATTAGATTTTATAGGTTTGAATTTGGTCAAGTTTGAGGACTTCTTCTACCAAATTTTCTTTCCCTTTCCTCCTCCTGTTCTAACCTACTGTCCTTTTGAGACTGGAAACCAGTGGGCATTTGGAGGTGCTGGTGTTGAACTGGGATCTACAAAGTTAAAAATCATACAAAACTGGGTTATAGTCCAACAGGACTTTCCTCATTCCCGAAGAAGGGCTTATGCCCGAAATGTCGATTCTCCTGTTCCTTGGATGCTGCCTGACCTGCTGCGCTTTTCCAGCAACACATTTTCAGTTATAGTCCAACAGGTTTATTTGAAAGCACTAACTTTCGGAGTGCTGCTCATTCATCAGGTGGTTGTGGATGAAGGAGCAGCACTCCAAAAGCTAGCGCTTCCAAGGAAACCTGTTAGACTATAACCTGGTGCTGAGTGATTTCTAACTTTGAAAACCAGTGGGCAATTTTTTTTGTTTCAGGACCACACCTCAGGGTTTAATTCTCAGGAATAAACTGAGGCTGTTCACTGTAGATAGGGTGGTCATTATCAGAACCAAAAAACCCCAGCAACAGTGGTAATTGGATATATACTTGAGACTGTGGCTATTTTCTCTATTTAACTCAGAGATAAACATTAACACCTTTGGGTAAGTTCCTCATTCTGAACAGATTCCAAACTTTGAAAATCATCGGATTTTTTTGATATATTGTCGAAGATGTCATGATGTGAATAAATAAATTTACTCCTTAAGCAATTTTTGCCCATGCCTTATAAATCCCAGATGGTGTGGATACTTTGTTGGAGACTTTTTAATATTGTCCTGACAGTCAGATGAACAATAGACAAACACTTAGTAGAAGACTCACGTTACTCCATTCACTCCACCCAAGAATTCCTGAAGACCATCAAAGACACCAAGATAGAAGAGAATGAAATGATGGTCTCCTTTGACATACCAGCTCTGTTCACATCCATCAACATCAACTTGGCCAAGGAAGCACTGACTACACTATTAGAAAAACGAAAGACACATACACCAAACACCACCAACTTCATCAGCAAAGACAACATCATCAAGCGAGTGGACCTATGCCTTACCACCCACTTCACTTTCAATAACAAAACCTACAGACAAACCAATGGAACACCCATGGGAACTCTGTTATCAGGGTTCTTAGCAGAGGCAGTAATGCAGAGACTTGAATAAACATCCAACCCAAACTTTGCGTCAGCTACATGGATGACATCTTTGTCATCACTAAACAAAACAAATTAGAGGAAACCTTCAAGACCATCAATAATACCCTTACTGGCATAAAATTCACTAAGGAGAAGGAAAACAACAATAAACTGCCATTCCTAGATGAAACAGTAGAGTGAACAGCCAATGGGGAACCTCAAACCAGCATCTAAAGGAAAACAACACATACGGACCAAATACTGAACTACAGAAGCAATCTTCCCAACGCCCACAAACAAAACTGCATTAGAACATTATTTCAATGAACCACCGCACACATTGCAGCACAGAGGAACTACGAAGAGCACAGGAAAATCACAAATCCAGTGTATTCAAAAACAACGGGTACCTAATAAACACTGTCGCCAATTTCTCAGCAACAAACCCAAGCAAAACACATCCAGAAACCCGAGCCACTCTCCTCTATATCGAAAACATTTCTGAAATGACTGCCAGACTACTCAGACCTCTTGGCATCATGGTAGCCCACAAATGCACCAACACACTAAAACAGCACATAATGAACTTAAAAGACCCTGTATAGACAACAGGCAAAACGAACATCATTTACAAAATACCTTGCAAGAACTGTAACAAACACTACATTGGACAAACAGGCAGAGAACTAGCCAGTAGGATACATGAACATCAACTGGCCACAAAAAGACATGACCCACTTTCACTAGCATCCTTACATACAGATGAGGAAGGACATCACTTTGACTGGGACAACACATCCATCCTAGGACAAGCCAAACAGAAACACGCATGAGAGTTCCTAAAAGAATTGCATTCCAATCGGAACTCTATCAACAAACAAATCGACTTGGACCCCATTTACCACCCTCTGAGAAAAAGAACAGGAAATGACATCACTGTGGGAAATGATGACACTGCCGGAAATGATGTCACCAACCCAAGGAAACCTAAACTCATAAATAGAAAGCATGTTATAACACAATTGCTTCACTGGAGGCTCACAGATGATGTTACCTAGGATGGTGATGAAACATCTGAAAATGAACCTTCCAGCTCAACGAGCAAACTTATATCCAATAGCCAACATTTTTGCATTTTCAAATAAAAGTATAAAATGTCTTCTGATGCATTTTACATTTTTTAATTGCGTTGCAAATTTCACTGGAAACAAATTTTAACTTTTTTTTTCACCAAATTCACATCTATTGTTGTGTGAGTTTTTCATAATTTGTTTTGTATAGTCACTGAGTTTCATAGTTGAATAGCCACAAGGTTAAACAGATTTGCTATATCATAACTGAGGTCTCCAATTCATGAAAATGCTGGAATTCAAATTCCCATTGAATCTGGGAGAAGTCAGCTTGTCTGAACGTGAATAGAAACTCGAGCATTTGCTTTAGAATGATAACTCTTCTGTTGGTCCATCTATGAATATGCATGTTTATTGCAAAGGTGCTTTAAATGGTCTCTTCAGGAAGTATCTGCTTATGATTGACAAAAGACCATGGTCATATGGAATAAAGATAGTCCAAACAGAATTTCACTTTCATATAAAGAAAAAAGACATCTGTCCATAAATGTGATTAAATGGTCTGACTGACAGATATTTACAGGTTTGTCCAATAGATTCCTCACAGCTTTAAGCAATAGCAGTGCTTACTGAGGGTTTTGTGATTTAGTGTCTCATTGTCTAATCAGTTCTCTGGCAGGATGACTCCTGTCCTCTCCACCACCCTGTTCATCAGGACCTTGAGGCCCATGTTGGAAAATCACCATCTTGCCTTTCTCCACCATGTTCCAATTCTGTCCATCAATGAGCAGAGCAGTTCAGAAAGCCTGTGCCATTCTGGCTGCAGAATGGGCTTTTAAAGGTGGGGCAGGCACAAGAGCTGCCGGTGTTTCAGCCGATATTTGCTGTGTGCAAGTTGGATGGGAATGGCATGTATTAAGATGGAAATCGGACACGAAAGAGGCCAGGGGCAGAGTAGATCATTAAGTTTGGTAAGATATGATAAGAAAGCTCACTAGGCCTTCAAAAAACTTCATGAAACTCAGAGTTAGCTAAAAAAAATTATAAGATGTAGTCCATAGTATTTAAGATGTGGTCCCATCAATGCCCTGTATAACTGAAACATAACATTGTTACGTTCGTGTGCAATTCCTGGTAAAAAAAACTGCATCCCATTAACCTTCTTGATTATATACTGTACCTGCAAACTAACCGTTTGTGACTGGTGTTCTAGAACACCTGGATCCCTCTACACCTCGAATTCCACAGTCAGTCTCTATTTAAGTAATACTCTGCTTTTTCACGTTTCCAATTAAAATGAACACCTTCATGTTTTCTAACATTATAATACATTTGATAGATTTTTGGCCATTCACTCAACCTGTCTATGTCAGTTTGCAATTTCCAAATTTTCCTTCACGACATATTTTCCTATCGATCTGGTGTTGTATGGATTTAGTCTCCGTATCTTTGCTCCCCCATTCTAAGTTATTGATAAAAATTGTAAAAGATTGATGCTCCAGTACAGACCTCTCGAGGACTCCACTCATTACATCCTGCCAATCAAACAAAGACCTATTTATATATGCTTTCTGTTTTCTGCCAGCCAGGCAATCTTCTGTTCAGATTAATATAATACTCCCTACACCGGGAGGCTTTATTTTCTGCAATAATCTTGGTGTTGTACTTTATTCTTTGCCTCCAACGTTCAAGTGTAATATGTCTACAGTCTCTCCACTATCCACAACGCGTTAGTCCTTAACTCTAATAATTTGACTAAACTGACTTCCCTTTGATAAAACCTTGCTCAAGCTTCCTGATTATCTTGAATTTTTCTAAGTGTGCAACTTTAATCCCTTTCCTAATCCTAACACCTTCCCCAGGACAGACATCAAGCTAACTGGCCCATAGTTTCCTGTTTTCTACCTCCACCCTTCTTGAAAAGAAGAGTTATATTTGCCAATTTCCAATCAATGGAATCTTCCTTGAATATAGGGAAATTTGGAGATTGTTTTCATTTACTCATGGCTTGTGGGCATCACTGTCTTGGTCTTCATTTATTGTCCATCCTGACTTGTCCAGAGGGCTGATAAAATTCAGTCATATTACGGTGTGTCTGGAGTACAGATAAGGTAAAGTTGGCTGATTTCCTTCCTTAAAGAATCAGCAGTGGTTACATGGTTTAGACTAGCTTTTCATTCAAGCATTTTATTGAAATCAAATATTACTATCTGCCATTGTGGGATTCCAACCCCTGGCCCAGAACATTTGCCTGAGGTTCTGGATTACTCATTACATATACAGATCATTCTGTCACAATGTTAACACCAAGACATCCACTACCGCATTAGCAACCCCTTTTCAAACCTTAGGATGAATCCATCTGGACTCAAGGATTTGTCAGTCCACAGCCCCATCAGTTTGCTCAGTACCACTTTCCTAATGATTGTAATTACACTAAGTTCCTCTCTCTTCCTTCCATGTACTGATTTTACAGCGTTTAGTGAAATGGTTTGCATCACCTATAGTGAAGAATGAAGCAAAGTATTTGTTCTTTTCATAACTTTGATAGTGGGGAAGATGCTAGAGTCCATTATCAAGAATTTTATAGCAGAGCACTTAGAAAATAGTGGCAAAATCAGACACAACATGGATTTACAAAAGGGAAATCATGCTTAACAAATCTTTTGGAATTCTTCAAGGATGTTGCTAGTAGAATTGATTAAGAGAAGGTAGTAGCTGTGGTTTATTTGGACTTCCAGAAGGCTTTCGACAAATCCCACCCAAGAGATTAATTTGTAAAATTAAAGTGCATGGGATGGAGTAGTGTTTTAAAATGGAGAGAAAAATCAGTTAGGAGACAGGAAACAAAGAGTAGGAATAAGTGGGTCTTTTTCCAAATGACAGTGGGATTTCGCAGGGATCAATGCTTGGTCTCCAGTATTCACAATATATATTAATGATTTAGATGGAGGAACTAAATATAATATGTCAAACGTTGCAGAGGACACAAAACTGGTTGGGAGGGTGAGTTGTGAGGAGAATGCAGAGATGCTTCAGTGTGATTTGGACAGGCTGAGTGAGTGGGGAAATACATAGCAGATGCAGTATTATGTGGACAAATATGAGGTGATCCATTTTGGTAGCAAAAGTAGACAAGCAGATTATTATTTGACTGGCTGTAAATCGAGAGAGGAGAATGCGCAACCAGACCTCGTACAGTAAACAAAGCAAATTGTATGTTGGCTTTCATAACAAGAGAATTGGAGTATGGGAATAAAGATATCTTGCTGCAATTAGGAAGGAGATTGGTGAGGTCACACCTGGAATATTGTGAGCAGTTTTAGTCCCTTCTCTGAGGAAGGATGTTCCTGCTCTACAGGGAGTGCAGTGAAGTTTTACCAGTTTGATTCCTGGGATGGCAGGATTGATTTATTAGGAGCGATTGAGTGGGTCAGGATTATATTCACTGGAGTTTCAAAGAATGAGGGAGGATTCTCAAAGAAACTTAGAAAACTCTCACAGGACTAGACAGTTCAGATGCAAGAAGATGTTCCTAATGGTAGGGGAGTCCAGAACCATGGGTCATAGTTTAAATTTAAGTGATAAACCTTTTAGGACTGAGATGAGAAATTGTTTCATCTAGAGAGTGGTGACCCTATGGAATTCACTACCACAGAAAAGTGGCTGAGGCCAAAAGCATTGTGTGTTTTCAAGAAGGAGGTAGATACTGGTGTTGTGGCTAAAGGGATCAAGAGATATGGGGGAGGGTGGGAATGAGGGTATTGAGCTCAATGATCAGCCGTGATGATAATGAATGGCAAAGCAAGTTCAAGTTTCAAATGGCCTACTCTTGCTGCTATCGTTTATGTTTTATCTGCCATGCTGTTAATGCATTCAACTCCCCATTCTCACTCTCCAGAGGACCATGCAATTACTCTAGAAAGGTGGTAAGGAAACACCAGGCAACTGTAAACAGTGAGCCTGACATGATTGGTGGGAAAGCTGTTGGAGGGGATTCTGAGGACAGGATTTACACGTATTTGGAAAGTCAAGGGCTGATTAGGGATAGTCAACATGGCTTTATGGTTGGGAAATCATGTCTTATGAACTTGATTGAGCTTTTTGAAGAATTGACAAAGAGGATTTATGAAGGCAGAGTGGTGAATGTTGTCTATGTGGTCTTCAGGAAGGTCTTAGACAAGGTTCTGCATGGTAGACTGACGAGCAAGGTTAGATCACATGGAATGCAGATAGAACCACCCGTTTGGATACAAAATTGGCTCAAAGGTTGGAGACAGGGAGTAATAGTGGGAGGATGCCTTTCAGACTGGAGGCCTGTGACCAGTGGGGTGCTGCAAGGATCAGTGCTGAGTCCACTACTTTTCATCATTTATATAAATAATTTGGATGTGAACATAGAAAGCATAGTTAGTAAGTTTGCAGATGACATCAAAATTGGAGGTATAGTGATCAGTGAAGAAAGTTACTTCAGAGCACAATGGAACCTTGATCAGATGGGCCAATGGGATGAGAAGTGCCATATTTTGACTGAGCAAATCAGGACAGAATTTATACACTTTATGATAAGGTCCTGGGAGTGTTGCTGAACAAAGAGACCATGGAGTGCAGGTTCATAGCTCCTTGAAAATATAGACACAGGTAAACAGGGTAGTGAAGAATACATTTGGTGTGCTTGCCTTTATTGGTCAGTGCATTGAGTATAGGAATTAGGAGGTCATGTTGCGGCTGTACAGGACATTGGTTAGGTCACTTCTGGAATACTGCATCCAATTCTGGTCTCCCTGCTATATGAATAATGTTGTTAAATTTGAAAGGATTCAGAAAAGATTTACAAAGGTGTTGCCAGGGTTGCAGGGTTTGAGCGAGAGGGACAGGCTAAATAGGCTGGGGCTATTTTCCCTGGAGCATCAGAGGCTGAGAAGGCACCTGATAAAGGTTTACAAAATCATGAGGGCCATGGATAGGATAAATAGTCAAGGTCTTTTTCCCAGAGTAGAGGAGTCCAAAACCAGAGTGCATAGGTTTATAAAGTGAGAGGTTATGATTTAAAAAGGACCTCAGGAACAACATTTCACGCAGAGGGTGGGTAGATGTATTAAATGAGCTGCCAGCAGAAGTGGTGGAGGCTGGTACAATTAAACATTTAAAAGGTATCAGGATGGGTACATGACTAGGAAGGGTTTAGTGGGATATGGGCCAAATGCTGGCAAATGGGACTAGATTTATTTAGGATATCTGATCAGCATGGGTGAAATAGACTGAAGGATCTGTTTCTCTGCTGTACAGCTCTCTGACTCTACAATTGACAGTCACATCTCTTTCTTTTTACATACCTGTACAAACTCTTGCTATCTATTCTAAGATTTCTAGTAGTTTCCTCTTCCAAATGTCAACAAGAGTTTTGATTTCTGAGTCTCTTCATGAGTGAATATTTTTAGTTAGCATTTTTTGTTGGAGGATTTGACTGGTTAGATCACCACCAACTGACATGAGTAGAAAGTAGGATTAGTCAGAGTATAAGTGGGTGGTTGATACAGCCCTGTCAGTTTTACGATTATCAGATATTGGTGTAATAAAATGAAACAAAGTGCCGCGGAAATTCAGCAAGTCTGGCAGCATCTGTCAAGAGAGAAACTGAGGTAATGAGTCCAATGACTTATCTTTGAAACTGGGTGCAGGAAGTTAGCTTGGAAATCAGCCATGATCATATTGAATGGCAGTGGAACAAAGGCATAAAAAGCCTTTTCCAGTCCTAATGCTTCCACCAGGTGGTTCAGTTAATTTTCATGCTGGGAATAGTCTTTAGGAATATTTGACAGAGTCACTCCATATCTGATTTGCTCTCAGAATAACCTCCTGAAGTGGACTTTGCACAGATTGGCTTCAAACTGTGACCTGACGACTCAGTTCATTTTCACACACACCAACTCAATCACTGTCTAGAAACCATCTGAGTCACTGAACACCTACGACTAACAGCAAAATGTTTCAATAATTGCAAACATTTTAGCCTCGGAGGATTTCAAAGAGCTAGCTCCTAAGGATCGGGTGGATCTTGCCTTGTTGGAACTGGACCAGGCAGTGGAAACACAAAGAATCAACATTAAACCTGGTGCTGAACAAAACCCAAGTTAGTGACACTGTTATGAATTAAGCAGAATCATTCAGAAATGATACTCAAAAATTCACACAGGAATTCTGGACTTCATCACTGAGTTCATATGGTTGAACAGGTTATTGGAGTGTCATAGGACTTTAGACACAGTAGTTTAGCAGTAACAGCACAAAGGAATGACTTTGCATAGGTTACGAAATTAAAGAACTGTTTCTGCTCGTTATTCTTTGTGTTCATGTGACGACAGCAGTTCTGTTCAACAGGGCAAAGGTTAACTGTGCTGCTAAGGAGAAACTATTTAGGTTTGTAGCAGCCTTCTGCACAGAATTAACTCAATGTGGCACCCATCTCATTCCCAGTGTTACAATATTTCGTTGCTAAAGTCTTGTGTGGTTTGGCAACTCCTACCTTTTATTGTCCTTTCTGTTCAAAGAAAGAGGGTGGGTAGATCTATAAAGGCTTGCAGTGGAGGAGTGTCAGATTGCATGGTAATATTCCTCAGTACTTCCCAGTGCAAGGAGTGGCTGACAGTCCGGGACTGGTTTGTTTGCCTCTGGAAGCTGTGGTGACCAGCAGAGGAACTTTCAGGACTCTCCTATATCTCCAGCCTGCAGCTACCCAGGAGAAAAAAGATGCAGTGAAATGGTGAATTCTCCAGATTTCTAATATTAATCGGCATTGACTGTCGCTTCAGGGTGGAGTTAAAGCCATGGTTCAATTTGCAGGATGATGTGGGATTAATGTGAGTCAGCCAGCCTGCACTGCCATTCCCTGCTCCGGGAGATGTGGGCCTGGTCTCTCCAGGTGTTATGACATTGCCTTGTTCAGAAGCTGCTGCAGATTGTGGCTGGGCAGGTTGAGTTGGATCCTGGGCCATACTCTCTCTGTGTTTTACTGAAGGCAGCAGCAGCAGCAGCAGCATGAGCTGTCAAGCAAGACAGGAATTGTGTAGCGACTGTTGAAATACTTTCTGGCTGAGAAAATGCTGCGTGGTTTCGCTGTGGTGCGGGATTGAAGTTAATGTTTCCAGAAAGCTCTTCGATGTGGAAACTGTTGGGAGTTACAGCTCGCCTTTAGTTTGGGAGAGAGTTACCGACAGGGAGTGAATCCCGTTCAGCGTCAACTCCAGCGGCTCAGGGATCAGGCTCCGGGATCGGGGACTGGGATCAAGGGGGCGGCTCCAGGAGCGTTGTGACCGCTCGGCCAGTCTGATGGATGACCCCTCGGAGTCGGAGTCGGAGGCGACTATACAAAGGAAGAGAAAGTCCAAGCCGGGCTCTCTGCGGCGGGCTCTGAGCTGGCTCCGGCTGTCCGGGAGGAAGAAAAAGAAATCTAAGAGTGAGGGAGATAAAGCCGGAGCGAAACTGAGAAGTGATTCCCAAAGTTCAGGTGAGCAGCGGAAGCCCGTGTTCAGGGCAGGGCCCTGAGGGAGAGGCAAGACCACACTGACCTTTAGAGCCTGTGGGGGTGGGTGGGGAATGTGACCACCTTTAGTTGTCTCTGGCCCGGGATGTAGACTCAGAGCCCTGTGTAATCTGCTCTCCAGGTTCTCAACTCCGTGACCTTGTTCAGGTACACTGTGTAATCCTGTCACTCTCCGGAAATGGTCCTATTTACAGCTGAGATTTCTACAAATAACCCATTCTCGTTTATTTGTCTGCACAAGATGTCTCAAGGCAGAATTGGGTGAGAGTAGCAAATCATTTGAGGTGAAATAACTCATAGGCATCTGTGGTCTAATGCCGAGCCCCAGGGTCAGGGCCAAGGTGTTTTGGGCGTGTGGAAGGAATCATTTCTCAAGTTTGTGTGATGTTTCTGTTGGAATGTATTTAAACTGGCATCAGTGTGAAACAGCCCTGACAGGCAGATCTGATAATGACTGGACTTGACTTGGGATGTGATCTGACCTCGACATGACAACAGAGAAAAGGACCATACCCAAAGCAACACATTTATCTGAATGTTGAAAGTGTGGTAGCTTTGATTAAAAACTGCAATTTTGACAAACTGAATCCATGGACTTTGCTGCATCACATCCAGTCACTGCTTTTGGGGTAATACTGGGAAACTGGACATTGGCAATGAACAGAGAAAAGCAACATCTAAAGGAAACTGATTTGATGAAAAAAACATTGAGGAATACTGAGTGTAGTCAGATCATTTTCCACACTGCATGATTTCTGAATGCAGTCTGAGTTTGCAGATAACACCAAAATATGCTGATGTAGTGGACAATGAGGAACATTATCTCAGAGTACAATGAGATCGTGATCAGATGGCTGAGGAATGACAGATGGAGTTTAATCTGGATAAGTGCAAGATGTTGCATTTTGATAAAACAAACCAGGGCAGGATTTAGACAGTTAATGGTAGAGTCTTGGAGAATGTTGTTCAACAAAGAAGCCTAGGGGTACAGGTACATTGTTCCTTGAAAGTGGAGTCACAGGTAGACATCATGACAAAGAAAGTGTTTGATATACTTGCCTACAGTGATCAGGGAATTGAGTATAGGAGTTGGGATGCCATGTTGAGGTTGGTGAAGCCACTTTTGGAATACTGTGTACAATTCTGGTTGTCCTGCGATAGGAAGGATGTTATTAAACTGGGAAGGATGCGGACAAGATTTACAAGGATGTTACTGAGACTGGAGGGTTTGAATAATAAGGAGTGGCTGGATAGCCTGGGACCTTTTTCCCTGGAGCATAGCAGACTGAGGGCTGACCTTATAAGGGTTTATAAAATCACAAGAGGCATAGATAAGGTGACTATCTAAGGCCTTTTCCCAAAGGTAGGGGAGTCAAAAACTAGACAGCATAGTTTAAGTGAGAAGGGAAAGATTTAAAAGGAACCTTACTAATTTTTTCACACAGAGGATGGTGCATACATATAACAAATTGCCAGAGGAAGTAGTAGAGGTAGGTGCAATTACAATATTTAAAAGATATTTGGACAGCTACATCAGTAGAAAAGGTTTAGGGGGATATGTGTCAAATGCAGGCAAATTGAACCAATTACAGTTTAGGAAACCTGGTTGGCATGGACGAGTTGGACTGAAGGGCCTGTTTCTGTGCTGTATGACTCTATGTTGTGCACAAATAACCCACAGAAATACAGGCCAGTAACTGGCCAACTTGAACTAAGATGCTGGTTTGTCCATTTGATAATATTGTCGCAAACTCCGAAATTGTGTCAATGAAGTTAATAGAGTTTAAGTTAGTTTAGCAAAATGGAAAAGTAGTGATCAAGAAATAGTGAAGCAACAGTCAGATAATTTTCCAATAGCAGCATGCCAGTAACCTGAGGGTATCATGTGAAATGGTGAAAGATGGTTTCAAGAGATATCCTCAAGTCAATAAGATTAATAATTGGAGAGCAGTAATGGTCATGTTTAATCTACATAGATTTTTTCTTCACCCTTCAAACGTACCACAGTTACTGACATTGCCAAAAGGCATTTTGTAGTGAAATATATTCCTACTTTGCATTCACATTAGAGATGTTTATATTTTAGCAGCATCAGTGAAGCTTGTGCTGTAATGTGACTGAGCTTAAGCTGTTGTCAGTGGAAGGTTTGAATTTGCTTCCTCCTTGAACTGCGTTTTCAAGTTTCTCTGCAGGGGGTGTTGCTGGGGGAATGTATAGGATGCTGGTGGCTGTTGTTTGTTCAGTCACAGATTGTCTAAGCAGCAGGACAGACTAGGACACTGAATTGCCTTCACAATATTAAAACAGCAAGTTCAGAATCATGGCCACCTTGATGTTACTAAACTGTTCTGTCATGTAGTGAAACCTACATCAATGATAACCTGGAACTAAACCTTTTCTATAAAAGCAATACTTGCATTTACATAGCACCTTTCATGACTTTCGTATCAGTATCAGATTAGTGAACCTTCTCTGTATCTCCTCCAATGGCAGTATACATTCCTTAGATAAGGGGCCTAAAACTGTTCACAGTATTCCTGCTGTGATCTGACTATTGCCTTGTATAGTTTTAGCAATACCTCCATGCTGGATGTAGGTTTGTTTGCTGAGCTGGAACGTGCGTTTTCAGATGTTTCATCACCATACTAGGTAACATCTTCAGTGAGCCTCCAGATGAAGCACTGGTGGTGTAGCCCACTTTCTATTTATATGTTTGGGTTTCCATGGTTTGGCGATGTCATTTCCTCTGGTGATATAATTTCCTATAGTGATATCTTTCCTGTTCTTTTTCTCAGGGGATGGTAAATGGGATCCAAGTCAATGTGTTTATTGATAATGTTCTGGTTGGAATGCCATGCTTCTAGGAATTCTCGTGCATGTCTTTGTTTGGCTTGTCCTAGGATGGATGTGTTGTCCCAGTCAAAGTGATGTCCTTCCTCATCTGTATGTAAGGATACTAGTGAAAGTGGGTCATGTCTTTTTGTGGCCAGTTGATGTTCATGTATCCTACTGGCTAGTTTTCTGCCTGTTTGTCCAGTGTAGTGTTTGTTACAGTTCATGCACGGTATTTTGTAAATGACATTAGTTTTGCTTGTTTTCTGTATGGGATCTTTCAAGTTCATTAGCTGCTGTTTTAGTGTGTTGGTGGGTTTGTGGGCTACCATGATGCCAAGGGGTCTGAGTAGTCTGGCAGTCGTTTCCAAGAGGTCTTTGATGTAGGGGAGAGTGGCTCAGGTTTCTGGACATGTTTTTTCTGCTTGTTTGGGTTTGTTGCTGAGAAATCGGTGGACTGTGTTCATTGGGTACCCGTTCTTTTTGAATACACTGTACGGGTGATTTTCCTCTGCTCTGCGTGGTTCCTCTGTGCTGCAGTGTGGTGTGGCTCTTTGAAATAATGTTCTAATGCAACTTCATTTGTGAATGTTGGCATGATTGCTTCTGTAGTTCAGTATTTGGTCCGTATGTGTTTTTTTCCGGTAGACGCTGGTTTGAAGTTCCCCATTGGCTGTTCCCTCTACTGCGACATGCCTGAAAACAAACCTTCCAGCTCAGCGAACAAACATAAATCCAGAACCTCAACCTGAGCTACAAATCTCCTCAAAACCTACTAGTACCTCCCCTCAAAATATTCATGGTATTTGGGTGCTAGCTTTTTGTGATTCCATAAGACCACTTAGGAAATAAGAAACAGGAACAGAAGGCAATGGCTTAGTGATATTATTGCTGTACTGTTAATTCAGAGACCCAGATAATGAATTTGAATTGAATAAAAAAGAAAAAGAAATTGGAATTAAGAGTCTAATGATGACCATAAATCCATTGTCGATTGTTGGAAACTGCCATCTGGTTCACTAATGTCCTTTATGGGAGGAATCTGCCATCCTTACCTGGTCTGGCCGACATGTGATTCCAGATCCACAGCAATGTGGTTGACTCTTAACTGCCCTCTCGGCAATTAGGAATGGACAATAAATGCAGCCCAGCCAGTATCCCCTCATCCCTTTAAATAATAAATTTTTAATAACTAGAAATAGACCATTTGGCCCCCTGAGCTTGCTCCGCCATTCAAAAAGATCATGACTGATCCCTCACGTCCATCATCCTGCCCTTTCATTGGAACCCTTGATTCCTTGCATGATCAGGAATCTATCTACCTCAGCTTTAAAAATACACAAGGACTCTGCTCACACAGCTTTTTGGAGTTCCAAAGATTGTCAACCCTCTGAGAAAAGAAATTTCTCCTCATCTCAGTCTTGAATTGGTGTACCTTTATTCTGAGACTATGCCCTCTAGTTTTAGACTCTCCCATTAGAGGTTATATCCTCTCAGCATTTAGCCTGTCAAGTCCCTTAACAATCTGTTATGTTTCAAAGAGATCACCTCTCATTCTTATAATCTCGAGTAGAGTCTCAACCTATTAAACCTTTGCTCATAAGACATCTATGCACATTGGGGTCATCCTACTGAACTTTCTCTGAACTACCTCCAGTGAAATAAAATATTTTCTTAAATAAGCGAACCAAAATAGTTCATATTACTCCAGTTGAGATCTCTCCAGCACCTTGTACAGTTATAGCAAGAACTTCCTACACATGGTGTATGAGGACTTCTCAGTCTGCCTGCTCTGTAGCTCTCCACAGTCTTTCTCGATTTAAAGGTCATCCTGCTATGGAAGGCCATGGTTGAATTGGAGACGGTTCAGAAAGAATTTACCAGGATGTTGCTGGGACTGGAGGAGTTGAATTATAAAGAGAGGTTGGATAGGCTGGGACTTTTTTCACTGGAATGTAGGAAGTTAGAGGTAGCCCTATTGAGGTTTATAAAATCATGAGGGACGTTAATTAAGGTGATTAGCAAAGGCCTTTTCCCTAGGGTGAGAGAGTTCAAAACTAGGGGGTATATTTTTAAGATGAAAGGAGAAAGATTTAAAAGGGACCTGAGGGGCATATTTTTCACACAGAGGATGGTTTGTTTGTGGAATGAACTGCCAGACAACATTTAAAAGACATTTGGATAGGTACATGAATGGAAAGGTTAGCGGGATATGGGCCAAACACAAGTGGGACAAGTTTAGTTTGGGAAATGTGTTTGGTGTGGACGAATTGGATTGAAGAATCTGTTTACATGCAGTACCACTCTATAAAAATATTCTACTCTTCTAATCTTCCTGCCAAAGTGCACTAATCACCCCCTGAGAAAAAGGACAGGAAATTACATCACCACAGGAAATGCTGCCACCACAGAAAATGACATCATCAAACCAAGGAAACCTAAACACATAAATAGAAAGCAGGCCATGCCACCACTGCTTCATCCAGAGGCTCCTTGATGATGTTACCTAGAATGGTGACAAAACGTCTGAAATTGAACCTTCCAGCTCAGCGGGCAAACCTACATCCAGAACCTCAACCTGAGCTACACATCTTCTCAAAACTAGCTCCACTAACCTATCTATATCCCTGTGCAGATTCTTTGTGTCATTTTTACCATTTGCCTTCCCACCCATTTGCAAACGTGGCTGTAGTACATTCACTTTCCTCATCCAAGTCATTAATAGACATTGTAAATAATTGTGGCCCCAACATTGATTCCTGTGGCACACCATAAGTTATAGGTTGCCATCCTGAAAATGCCCCCTTATCTCAACTCTGTGTTGTATCAGTTGCCCAATCCTCTATCCAGGCTAATGTACTACTCTTAGTATTCCTTCGTATTAGGCTGTATTCCTGATGAAGGGCTTTTGCCCGAAACGTCGATTTTACTGCTCCTCGGATGCTGTCTGAACTGCTGTGCTTCTCCAGCACCACTAATCCAGAATACTACTCTTAGTAAGCAGCCCAATGTGTGGTATATTATCAAACACCTTCTGAAAATCCAAATAGATTACATCCACTGCATCCCCTATATCTATCCTGCTTGTCACCTCCTCAAAGAATCCCAGAAAATTTGTCAGGCTTGATATTTTCTTCATGAAGCCATGCTGTCTCTGCCTGATCATAGTATGCATTTTAAAATGCTCTGCTGTTGCATTCTTTATAATAAACTCAACAGTTTCCTAATAACAGATGTTCAGCCAAATGGCCTATAGTCACCATATTTTGGTCTCTTCTTTTTACGTAAAAGTGTGACTTTGGTGGTTTTCCAATTCTCTGGCACTTTTCCAGAATCAAAGGGTTCCTGGCACATTACTATCAGTGCGAGCACTATCTCTGTAGCGATTTCCTTTAATATTCTCAGATGTATCCCATCAGATCCAGGATACTTAGCAGTCTTTAACCCCATTAGTTTCCCAAGTGGTTTTTTCTAGTGATAGTTATTGTATTTATTTTCTTTCCTCCTTTTGATTAGATTAGATTAGATTCCCTACAGTATGGAAAAAGGCTCTTCGGTCCAACAAGTTCACACTGACCTTCCGAAGAGTAACCCACCCAGACCCAATCCCCTACCCTATATTTGCCCCTGACTAATGCACCTAGCATTATGGGCAATTTAGCATGTTCAATTCACCTGAACTGCAAATCTTTGGATTGTGGGAGGAAACTGGAGCACCCAGAGGAAACCCATGCAGTCACGGGGAGAATATGCAAACTCCATGCAGACCGTTGCCCGACGCGGGAATTGAACCTGGGTTCCTGGTGCTGTGAGGCAGCAGTGATAACCACTGAGTCACCATGCTGCCCCAAATCTTGCGATTTTCCAATTACCTTGTCCAAGTTCCTATTGAACACTATTTACCATCAACCCAATACAGACACGGGGATTTTGACATAGGGAGATGAGAAGCACTGTCAATGTGGATTGAAGATGAAGTTGACATGGGACTAAGATCAGCAATGAAGACCAGGCTTAAAAATCAGACACCCCAGATGGGACTTGAACCCACAATCCCCTGGCTTCGGAGGCCGGTGCCTTATCTATTTGTTTCTTGAATCTTTAGTAATTTTGGAATTCTATTGCGAAGATTGATGTAAAGTATTTATTCAACTCGTCTGCCATTTCCTATTATTATTTCCCACCCTCATTCTCCAAGGGGACTGTGTTCACTTTGACTTCTCACTTCTTTTTTAAAGAAGCTCTTGCTATCTGTTTTGATATTACTCACAAGTTTACTCTCAAAGTTTATTATCTCCCTCTATTTTATTGGTTGTATTTTCTTGGTTTTTAAAATGGTCCTAATCATCTGGTTTACCACTAATCTTTGCCACATTATATGTTTTTTCTTTCAATCTGATGCAATATTTATTTCTCTGATTAACAATTATTGGTTTATCCCCTTCCTGGAACCTTTCTTCCTCACTGGACTATATCTTTGCTGTGAGCCACAAATTATTTTCTTAAATTCCTGCCATTGATCCTCAACCATCTTTTCTGCTGTACTGCTTTCCTAGTCCACTCCAGCTAGGTCTGCCCTCGTTCCTTTGTAATGACTTTATTTAAGATGACCACGGTTGTTTCTATCTGTCTCTTGAATATATTTGCTGACTCGGCCTCCACAGCTTTCTGTGGTTGAGAATTCCACAGGTTCACGACTCTTTGTGTGAAGAAAGTTTTCCTCATTTTAGTTCTAAATAGTGTATTCCATATTCTGAGACTGTGTCCCCTGATTCTAGACTTCCCAACCAGGGAAAATACTTTCCCTGTGTCTAGTCTGTCCAGCCCTTTTACAGTTTTATGCACTTCAATCAGAACCCCTCTCATTCTTCTAAACTCTAGTGAATACAGGCCCAATCAAACCAATCTTTATTCTTAGGATGGTCCTGCCATCTGGTATTGGCCTAGCCATCCTCCACTGCACTGCTTCTATGGCAGGTATATCCTTTCTTAGGTAGGGAGACCAAAATGGCGCCCAATACTCCAGGTCTGGTCTCATTAAGATCCTATAGAACTGCAGTAGGACACCCCTATGTCTGAACCCAAACCTTCCTGACTACTTTCATTGACTGGTGTAAAAGGACCTCCGAGAACCTTTTGTACATTCACACTTCCTCCATTTAAAAGATATTCTGTCTTTGTGTTCAGATTGATATGTATCTGTTTGATTTATGTAATTTCACTGTACACAGGTGGAGGAAAATCGGAAAATATGATTTTTTACAGATTCAAAGCAGATCCTGGTTCCATCAGTATACTTTATTTTCATTTTCCAAGCTCCAAAATATAAATTCAACATCAGGAATGTATTGTGTGTTGTACATCAAAAAGGTTGGTCAGTGTCAAAAACATAGAAGTACAATAAGGACATGAAAGGGTTAAACTGTACTGATCTGCTGTTACTCCAGGAAGTTTGAGCAAAATAAATCTGGTTCCAATATTGTGCTCATGGTGACACAGACTATCTGAAATGAAACCAGTTTTCTGATCCCATGACACATTAGCCAGCTGTGTGCCATTTCAGTAAACATCACGCTGAATTTCTGAGCATACACCATTATAGAACAGAATGCATGATTAATAACATCCCATTGCTGAATCAAGTCAATTGGACAATTGGAGCAGTTTAATTGAACACGTTTTGAATTGGTTTCCCCATTTTGAGCTCTTTGATTTTTTAATCAGTTTGGTTTGTGTCAGCAATGTATGCTTTATATTCTGGCATCTATTATTTTCTTAATAAGTTTTCCACCGTGGTTATATATTTCCAAAACAGTTATGAATCCAAGGTTGTCAAATGTTCAACAGGTGTTGGTTCCACCTCACTAACCTCAGTAGCCATTCTTCATGTCTGAGACTTTTCAGTCGGATATTGGATTGTGAAGCTCATTGATGCTGAGTTAGAACATAACACTTACTCATTTACAGGGGGATTTCTGCATAGATTGGTAGTCAGAGCCCTATTCATTGCCCATTCCTTCTCCCCAGTGTGTGTTAACACCATGGATCATAGTAACAAACTGAGAAAGTAGCAACCAAGAAAAACTGTTTTCTTGGTCTGGATGATTCAGCTGTTTATGAGAAAAATAACCTATTTATCATATACTTACTTATAATATACTCTGGCCAGCTAACTGGCTCATAGAATCTGTATCAAGTCTTTGATGCACTTTAAACTTTGAGCACGATGGCTCAGTGGTCATCACAGCACCAGGGATCCGGGTTTGATTCCAGCCTCGGGCGACTGTCTGTGTGGAGTTTGTACATTCTCCCCATATCAGCTTGGGTTTTCTCCACGTGCTCCAGTTTCCTCCATCTGTACAAAGATGTGCAGGTTAGGTGAATTGGTCATGGCAAATTGCCCATCGTGTTCAGGGAGGTGTAGGTTAGGTGCATTAGACAGGAGTAAATATAGAGAAATAGGATAGGGGAATGGGTCTGGGTGGGATACTCTTTGTTGGGTCGGTATGGACTTGTTGGGCCGGAGGGCCTGTTTCCACACTTTAGGGATTCTGTTTTGTTCTGTATGTTCTGAAGATCAATCTCAAGCTGAGTTCCAGTTCTGGCTAGCTTCAGTACTTCACCAATGTGAAGCTCACACCATTCTGACTAGGAATTACATTGCTGTTCCTTCATCACTATTCAAAAACCATGAACTCCTTCTCTAATAGCACTGCCAGTCTATGACTGTCTATGGAGACTGCAGCAGGTAAAGAAACTAACTTAATACTACTCCCCCAAGGGGTAATTAGGGATGAGCAGTAAATGCTGGCCTAGCCAGCACAGCTCACATGGCAGGGATGAAGAAGGAAATGAGTCCATTTGATTGATATTGACTTGCTGTTTATACAGTGGCGATATCAGCACAGAGTTCCAATCCTGAACTTCCTGTCATCCTCTTGTGTCTCACGGTTTTGCTGAGCCAGTGGGTGAAAATTGCAGATTGATAAATTTTCAGTTCCAAACTTTTTTGCCGAGTGGTATTGGTTAAATTTGCTTCATTCAGAGAGAACAGGGATCTTCCTGATTTGTACAGTTCAGTTCATCATGCTTTACCAGATTAGCCATCATTAAAGCCTTTGATGTTATTTAAAAAATTCCTGTGGATGAAAACACTACCCACTGTGATGTATTTCAAACATAAGCATCATCAGGTGACTCCCCTACATGCTCGCTGGATTGTCTAGTCTAATCTCCTTTTTTAACTTGCACCTGACTTGAATCAGCTAATTATCTATATTCCAGTCTTCATGTTGCTGTATTGATTATCAAATATTTGTTAAACTGCTAAGAAAGCTCCAGACAGTAACATATGACTGAAATATATTTTAATTTCCAGGGCAGCTTGTGATGAAAATTAAAGGTCTCCATGGGGATAGTAGCATAATTGTAGTGGAGGGAGCTGGCCTTGGAGATGTGACGTTCAGATGTTACTATGACATTGGGGCTTTTAAGTTCTGTCCAGAATAATTAACTAACATCAGTAATGATTACCATACATTAACACTTCATCATACAAACCCATCTGTTCACTAACACTCTTCAGGGAAATAAGCTGCTGTCCTTACCTCATCTGGCCTACATGTGACTCCAGACCCACAGCAATGGGGAGTTGGTTCTTTAAAATGAAATAACCTGATAATTGTACTCAAATACAGGACTTGTCAGCACTCCCTGAAGGACAGTCAAAGTTGAATAGTAAATGCTGACCTAACCATGGTCACCCATATACAAAATATGACATTAAAGAAGATCTGGCACAATACATTTTCAACTATTAGTTTGATAGTTTGGAGGGTCACTACTGAGGGAGTGCTGCATTGTCAGAGGGTCAGTATGATGGAGTGCTGCACTATCAGCGGGTCAGTGCTGAGGGAATGCCACACTGTTGGAGGGTCAGTGCTGAGCGAGTGTTGATGCAATTTACACGTTTTATTTTCTAGCTAGTGTTGCAGTTTGAGAATTGCTAACCTTTGTGGACTTTGTCCTCCATAAAATCTGGGAAAGCCTGTGGTAAAATACACAGAATCTCAGAATTGCTTTCAAAACTGCTGAAATCTTCGAAGCCAACAGCTGAAACACTGCAGCAAAACAACTTGATGTAAAATGAATCATATCTATAGGAGAAACATTGTCCTCAGGTGAGGGATAGCAATTGAACCCTCAACTCTGAGACTGCTTTCCAGGCTGTTCACTCAGTGAAACCCCCAGCACGACAGCTTTTAAATGAGGAATTCAGATTCCATGGTTACTGAGTGTGTTAGGGATGCTGTGAAGATTAGTGAGGACTGGTTGCAGAATACGGAGGAACAAGTCGTTGCAGAGCTATCCCGTACACTGGTTTGGATTTTAATCTCATTCCCTGCTCGATAGAAAGGGCCAAGCATGGTCAGCACTCCACTCAAAGATGTAATTCTTCACCTGGCGCAATGGGAGCTGAGTTTTGGGAGGGTGATTCGATTGGAGACTGTGCTTTAAAGCCCTAAATGGAACCAGCCCCCTGCATTGCCCTCGTTCATTCCATACAGTCAGCGATTGAGAAAAATCCACAAGCTAGTTAACACCATTTGTACTGCTTCTCCCTTACCTACTCCATAATGGTCATTTCACCTTCTGTCAATCTTCCATATGGAGGAACCTTTTTGAGCAAGACCCACCAGTAGACGTCACTCAGGTCAAGGAATAAGAAGCATGGAAAGTCACAATCAGACTTTGCATGACCATGGTCATGGTCATGGCTAATCAGGTTCAGGGCAAGCCAAGATCCCTGCGTAGCAAACCTCCATAGTGGGGACCCTGATTTTGTTTTAATTGCAAAAATATACATTATTCATAAAAATCATCTATCAGTACTTACAAAGGTTCTAAAACATTTCTTTGCAGAGAAAACCAAACAAATCAATGGAATTTTGACATTCCTCAGGGCTTCCCTGCAGTTGCAAAAACAAAAGCATTTTCTGCTCATACAACAAATTATTTCCATTCATTTTGAGGCAAAGAGAGGGTCCACTAACTGAATGGACCCCCATTTAACTTCAGCAGAAAGACCTTAGATGGTCTTTCCCCACCGCGCATTGGTGGCAGCTGCCCCAAGCTTCAGTGCATCCCTCAGCATGTAGTCCTGGACCTTGGAGTGTGCCAGTCTGCAACATTCAGTCAAGGTCAACTCTTTGCACTGGAAGACCAACACATTTTGGGAAGACAAAAGAGCAACTTTCACTGAGTTGATGGTCGTTCTGTCTCGGTGTGCATTCAGGGGAACAGACTATGGAGCACAGAGTCCCACGTCACAGAGCTGTTCGGGACGAACTTTGACAGGGAAGAGAAAATGAGGTCTACAGATGCTGGAGATCAGAGATGGAAATGTGTTGCTGGAGAAGCGCAGCAGGTCAGGCAGCATCTAGGGAACAGGAGAATCGACGTTTCGGGCATTCCTGAAGAAGGGCTAATGCCCGAAACGTCGATTCTCCTGTTCCCTAGATGCTGCCTGACCTGCTGCGCTTCTCCAGCAACACATTTCCAGTCAGTTCAGGGAACCATGTAATATGATCCACCCTCTCCCTTCCCTGCCGGGTCTTGAGGACGCTATGTGCTGACCACTTCCCGATGGATTGTGATGAAAGGTGCTTTCTTTGCAAATTTTTCCACAAGGAACAGGTGATCCAAATGGTCCAACCATTTGGGCATTCCATGGAATTGAGGCGTCTCACCCTGCGGACACTGTCCTACTCTGACCTTCAGATGAAGCGAAAAATGGTTTGGCTGACTGCAGTGGTGCAGGCTCAGGGAACTGGCCAGACCTGTGCCACGTACAACAACAAGGAGAGTATCTGATGACCAGATGTTGAAGGTGTTCTCCTGGTCCAGACTGGTGAGACAGGCATCCACCCCCCTGACCTGCACATAGGCAATTGTATCTCAGAGCAGACCTGACCCAGTTGGCAATGATTTTAGACTGGATTTCGTAATCTGCAATCAGCAGTGAAATTGGTCGCCAATTATTAATTTCCTCTCTCTCTCTCCCTTCCTCTTCTCGATGAGGGTGATGATACCTTTCCTCAGTGATTTACAATTGCCAACTGGCAGAAGCAATTGTCATACACCTCCTGCAGATCCTGGCCAATCATGTCCCACAGAGCTGAATACAACTCAGCAGTAATTGCTTTCAGGAATTTTATTCTTTTCTGGACTTGAGGTCTTTGGTCAGCTCAAACATGTGTTGCTGGAAATGCGCAGCAGGTCAGGCAGCATCCAAGGAGCAGGAGAATCGACGTTTCGGGCCCGTCAGCTCATCCAGTAATAGCAGCTGGTCCAGTCTCTCCCGCATGCTGTCATCGAAGACCTCTGGGATGGAGGACAGGAATAACCAGGTAGCCGAACTGCCTGTGGGCTTCATGTCATACAGACTGGCATAAAAGGATTTGCTGATCCTCAGGATGTCAAACTAAGATGACATTACTGAGCCATCTTCTTCCTTCAGACTGCTGAGCACAGAGGTCTCCGTGTGCACCGTCTGGAGAAGAAACGTGAGCACTTCTCATCCTGCTCCACAGAGTGGACCCTGGACAGGAAGATTATCTTGGAGGCCTCTTAGGCAAAGAGCAAGGCTTGTTGGCCGTTCACCTCCTGGAGACTATTAGTGATCTCAACCCCTATCGTCTGCAGCAGAGTAGGTTCTGGTGTTTGGACAGTTTTCTCCATCTCTCTGTAGCCTTCTGAACAGCTCTGTGGATAAAGAACTTCTTGATGGTTTCCCATCAGTCTACTGGAGACTCCAGAAGGGATTCATGGTTCTCCAACCTGTAATCCCTTTTGATCTCCTTGATTCTTTTCTGGGGTCAACAGTTAACATTCAGCTTCCATGTTCCCTTGCCACACCAACAGCCGTGCTGGGAAAAGTGATAGCCGTGCTGGGAAAAGTGATAGCCGTGCTGGGAAAAATGATAGCCATGCTGGGAAAAGTGATAGCCGTGCTGGGAAAAGTGTTGGCGGTGCTGGGAAAGGTGATAGCTGTGCTGGGAAAGGTGACGGCTGAGTTGTGAAAAGTGATGGCTGTGCTGGGAAAGGTGATGGCCATGCTGGCCCACTACCACAGGGCCGCAGCACTGACAGAGAATGTGCAGAGTGCAGGGAACATCAAGCATTCTGATGCTAGAGTGCTCCAGTGACTTCCAAACTCCTTATTTGTTTTAATTTTAAAAATATACTTTATTCATGAAATTATTTTGATATCTATACAATTGGTGGTGCCTTACATAGTATACATTCCATTTCTTTACATACAGAGATTGGAATTAATCATTCGTTTATACAAATCTATACATTGTGTATCCAGATATTCTGTTTCGAAACCCCTTATGCATTTGTGGAGAGACAAACAATGCTGTACATTACTGAGGAATGTCCCCTTTCCAGACTGAGTATGAACTAATCATCTTAAACTCAGCTTGAGAAGGCCATTGTTTAACAGCAGCAATTTGCATTCTGAAATAGCCTAGAGATTCAATCTGTTCTAAGGTAATTAGGGACAACTTCCCAGGAGAATTTTTGAAAAAACTGCTAAATGAAGAAATAACCTCAAGGAAGGAGCTGTTCTTCCAGTTGAATAGCAGCCTCTTTGACCATGGAGATATCAAGCTCTGTGAACTTGCCTCACCCTGGGTCCAGAAGGACCCTCTGCATACCCACACCCTATGGGGAAACATAGCTGGACCTCTGTTGCCAGTGTAACCTCCTGCACACTGTGATGTACTCACTGAGATTTTATAAATAGTGTCCACCAGCAGCGCAGAATGGATTGTGCTAGGGTTTACTGAGTATCATACAAAATCTCACCTGGAGGTACAGCACAAATGACATCAGTTGAAATGTGCAGAGACTCCAAGTTTGAACACCAACATATTTGAAACAATTGTGGTTAGAAACACCAAGGTCAGGATAAATTGACTTGCTTGAGAAGGGGAGAGGCTGACATTGAAATACCAAGATCAGTCCACTTGTTTCATTATTAATATTATTGGAATTATCATTCTGAACTAAATGTAACTAAAATAAAGAATAGATCAGTGTTCAGAGATGGTGTGGGTAATAACTATTATTTTTTCCCTCTCTTTGAAGAGCAGCTAAAGTGATCTTTGTAAGGAGTATTGTATAACCACCAGCTGTGGGTCTGTTTATATTTCATCCCTGCTTCCAGCAGGATCTGTCATGTACTTCAACATTTAGCCCTCCAGTTTTATTCAGCACAGAATCTAATTTGTCAGCTCCATCTCAGAGTAATATGCACACTACAGTGCTGGCAAATGGTCAATGCAGGCTGAGGGTGGAGAAGAAAACCTGATCAAGTCTGTCTGCCACTTGTGGTTATGTCTGAACACTCCACAGTTTTTTTGTTAGTGGCCAGAATTCTCTTTCACCTGGTTCCTCTCACCTACATTTTTTGTTTGTTCATGGGACGTGGGTGTTGCTGACTGCACCAGCATTTATTGATTATCTCTAATTGCAATTGAGAACATACTCACGTATAAGTCGACCTACTTTAGTTCAAAATGTAAGGGATCAACTTTTACACAGTAATATTTTAAAGGGAGTGAGATTCACTGTCTCTCGTCATCTCACAATCTGGAGTCACTGAGCCCGGTAACTCCCTCCCCAAAGGGAACAGCCCAAACGTGCAAATACAGGTGGTGGAGCTTAGCTGGTGTTTCATCGTGCACCACTTAAACATTTTATCTTAAAGATTTTTTATGAACAAAGTATATTTTTATGTACGTACATAGTCACTAGAGCAGTTCAATTCTATGCAGTCTTCACATATTGAGAAAATTCCTGGCAGAACAAAAAGAAAGAAAAAGGGAAATGGAACAGTTTGAGTTATGATTGAAAGCAGAGGGAAAAGAAAGGAAAGAAATGGCCCTAGCAGAAGAAAGGGAGAAAGAGTTTTTGAACTAGAGATTCGAATTGAAAACTCAAAGTTGTCTCAAAATGGCGGAGGTAGAGTTGAAAGGTAGAGTAATGATGAGGACAGCGATGGCGAGCAATCCCATTGTAGCACAAGGCCTGGTGGGGATCTATTCAAATAAGTTCAAGCCATGGTTAATACTGCTGCCTCACAGCACCAGGGACCAGGGTTCGATTCCCACCTCGGGCGACAGTCTATATGGAGTTTGCATGTTCTCACTGTATGGGTTTCCTCTGGGTGCTCCAATTTTTTCCCACAATCCAAAGATGTGCAGCTTAGGTAAATTGGCCATCCTAAATTGTCCATTGTGTTCAGGGATGTATAGGTTAGGGGTAAATTTAGTGGAAATGGGTCTGGGTGGGTTACTCTTCGGAGGGCCAGTGTGGACTTGTTGGGCTGGAGGGCCTGTTTCCTCACTGTAGGGATTCTATTTCATTCATTGCCTAAGTTCAACAAGAAGGATGTGCAGTCATTTCTTCTATAACGCGATAGTCACGTTCCTGTGTGACTCTGCTCTAAACAAAAATTGTGTAATGCAAATAACACTTAAATCTAAGTGCAATCTAATCGCATTATAATCAACACACATTTTAGAAGTTCGCGTTTTAGAAACAGCATTCCCTATTAACCAATTGCATTAATGATTTGCGTTAACGAAAGATTTGTTATAGCAGAATTGACTATAGAAGCTTTTTTCATTTCATTTGTGCAAGTGGCTAACCAAATGAAATGGCTGGTGACCATGCAGGTATTGTTGATCCAAACAAAGTTGGTAGGTAGAGCTAGTGACATATTTGCATAACTATTATTGGAGGTGCCTGGGGAGTATAATAAGGTGAAAAAAGCCACCTTAAGTGCATATGATCTAGAAGCCTAGAGATAACGTTTTAAGAATCTAAGGAGGAAACCTGGTCAAATGCACATAGAGTTTGAAAAGATCAAACAAACTAATTCTGATAGGTGGATAAGGGCATTGAAAATAGATCAAACATATGACGCTCTGAGAAAGACAGTTATTCTGGAGGAGTTCAAAAATTCACTTCTTTTCCTCGGATGGTGATGGGCATTGGATAGACATATGAATGAAAATTAAATAGTGTCGGTTAGATGGCGTTCAGATTGGTTTCACAGGTCAGCGCAACATTAAGGGCTGAAGGGCCTGTACTGCGCTGTACTACTATGTTCTATGTTCTATATTTCTTACGTTTACAAAACAATACTTAGATGTATCTGAGGCACCAAGAAAGTCTGAATACTAATTCTATAAAGCACCTCGGGTGGTTAATCTTCAGTGGTGGGCGGGTAACATATAACAAGGAGGTTGGATTTTTTGGCTAAAAGTTAGGACTTGAAGTTTAAATGAAATTGGCTGTTACAAAAGTATACAGAGAAACCTCGATTATCTGAAGGACACGGGTGGGGAGTATTTCGTTCTGTTAATCCAATTCCGGATTATTGAATGCCAGATAACATAGTTTAGCCAAGCATCAGGACCTTGCAATTTTGCTGGATAATTCAATATTCGGATAATCTGTATACAGTATCCGTTTTTTATACAAAATAGTTTTCAGCTTTTAAATGTGAGTATAACCAATGAAAGCCACACCCTCTACATCGTCAGTGTATTCACAGTTTGTCTTTGTGGTTGTGTTTCATTTTTTGTGACATGCAAATATTTCAGCAAACTCTACAGCTGACCCAGCCTCGGTGACTTGCAAAAGCAAACTTTCTTTAGGAGGTGGTATTAGGGGTGACCTGACCCAGTTCAATCCCACAACCTCCACATGCTGCTGGAAAATGTAAGAGCGATTTTACAACATCCCCCAGCCCTGTAGAATGCTCTAATTACAAAGTAAGTTCTGGAAAACTTGCGAACACTTCAGGAAGGGGTGACTAGAAAATTCTGGCAGTAATGTAGTGGTGCATGGCCAAGTGGAAGGAGATTGCTCTGTGTCGAATTTGAGATACTGAAATGCCCCAATTATCTGTGTTCAGGATAGTAGCAATGATGAAATAGCTTCCTCTCATTATTTCTTAGTCTCTGGAAAGAGTCTATCGCATAGAAATTCAGGTTTCTTTCCGAGCTGTATTTAATACAGTGATTCTCAAAAGCAGGTCAGTCTGGTTTCTCAACTGATGGGTAACAAATAATAGACATCTCTGCAGTAAGTTCCTGAATGGATCAGTGAAGGGGCAGTAGCACAGCAGTTGGGAAGCACATGGTGGGTGGTGTGCTGTGGGGAAGGGCGGAGTGATGGGCGCTGTGGAAACCCTGTGATCGACAGCTGGCTTGGTTTGAGAGTCAGAGGAAGCTTCTTGCTCACCCTCACTTCAGAGTTGGGCCATGATGGGTTTGAACAGGTCAGTGCTGCCTCAAATTTTTTTATATTTCAAAAATATATTTATTCAAAAAAAAATCTCTATATCCATACACACTCACTTTGTTTCTGTGCAGTCTTTGCATATTGAGAACAAACAAATATTGGAGCTTGATTCTCCTGACAGTTCCAACAACCCAAAGGCATTGCTGGCTCAACTTAACAGGCACCTTTCCTAGATCCTGGGAAACAGGGAAGGATGGCATTGAATTTAATCTAATAGAATGGAGGACCCAGCCGTTGGTGGTGAAACATGGCAATATACCACATGTGACCATTTGATGTCACAGTTCCCAATCTTTAATCTTTTATTCCCCCCAAGTCTACCCCAGTTTCGGGGCTGGAATGTGAATTAAGAAGGCTATAAACAGTTGGTCATTCCCATTGGAAACATTGACAAAGGAGCAGTGAGTCCTATTGTCCTGATTTGGAGTTGTGTTATCAGCACCAGGGGCTGTGATTGGCCACTAAAAGGTCCAGGCAAGTCAGAATGTTTGAGATATTTGGTGGTTTTTTTGCTTATGAGCAAACTTTGAGTAGTTTCCTCCTGGAAAATAAGTGGTAAACAATGTAACTGCTAGTCTTGATAACCAATAAAACCCTTCAGACCAGTTGTTCTGGAAAATGTTTGATCCTTGAGCTGATGATTTAGGAAGGCAGTAAGGCCAGGCTGCAAGCCAGGCTTTATGAAATAGCTGCTCTTTAAGCAAGGAGCAGAAATGTTGGGACTCTGATGTTATCCTGTTAGGTCCAGCAGGGAATAGCAATTGTGAAATACAATATCTGATAGTTATCGCTGCTCTGGATCAGAGTCTAGTTTTCTTCTCTGTTAGTGATGCTGAAGCAACATCTCTGATAATCTGAAGCTCTGTGAATCTCTGCGGTGTTCTGGAGCTATCTTTGTGATTTCATGTTGATTGTTGATTGATCAAAAGAAGGTGGTTATCTTTATTAAATTGTGATAAAGCTCCTCCTAAAAATTTGGTGCTGCCTTGTTATTCATTTTTCTTGCTTACCACAGTTCTACTCCCGTCCAACTCAGCTTTTCAGTTTTGGCTGAACCATGAATGTTTTCTATCGGAATTTATTTGGAAATATTTTGCAGTAGGGGCGTGTGTGTTTTACACTGTATCTCACTAGGGGAGGATTTTCTAATTACAGGGGACTGGCATTCTTTAGGGGGCCACTGGCAGTGTTGGAACACAGATGGCAACATTCTCGAATTGTTGTTGGATGCATTTCAGTCATTTGACTGTTGCTACAGACAACAGTGTTAACGCTGAGAAAATGACTCCTGAATGATGAACATCATCCGATGATAGCTTTATGTGTTGATGAAGAGCCTGTTGGTATTTTTATCAACCTGCTAACCTATGATGTAGAATGTAAAGATGTTGAGTGAATTTTGATGCTGTAACCAGACCCAATTGTTTAATTCTTAAATGTTCATTTCTAAAAGGGGACTTAGAGGATGAAAGACTCTGCTACAATTAGCAGGGTAGAAGCAGTATGTTTATGAGTATGGGGCAGAATGGAGAAGTGACCAGAAACTTTACTCATGTTTAGTAAGACATGCTTTTCTATGAGTGTTGCAACAGATTCAACAATTCCTGATGGTCCCTGGATCAACACATTCCAATTGCAAAATGAAATGAAAATTATTAAAGTTTCTAATAAAACATACACAGTCAAGGCAAAGTGGTTTTCACAAAAGATTGTACACTCCAGGAGATATTGCTCAGAAATTTAATACTGTGTCTTCCCGAGCCCCAAAATCAAAAAACCTGTGGGTTCAAGTGACGTGAGTGAGCTGATCTGCATGGCTGGATGTTGGGGGTGGGGTGGCGCGGCATGGGTTGGGGTGGGGGGGGGGGTGCAGTGAGAGAGGCACCATAATTACTCAGAATGACAGGACACCAGGAGAGGGAGATCAACCAGGCTTCCAGCTTGTCATCCAGTGAGCCAGAGACCAGGAAGGGCAAGTGGAGAAAACTTAAAGGAACTTCACAGCTTAGTTCTTCAGACTTCCTCAATACACAAACATGAAACCTCACAGATGTTTCCTGAAGAAGGGCTTATGCCCGAAACGTCGATTTTCCTGCTCCTCAGATGCTGACTGACCTGCTGCGCTTTTCCAGCACCACACTTTTCAACCTCACAGATGTTGGAAATTTGAAATATAACAGAAAATGATGGAAATATTCAACAGGTCAAAGTAGCATCCGTGGAGAGAGAAAAATGGAGTTAATGTTTTAGATTCAAGGGGGAGGCATTGGTGAAGTGGTAATGTTAGTGGATTTGTAATCCTGACCCTGTTCTCTTGTTGGTTTGTATTCCACTATAGCATGCAGTGAAATTATTTAATTCAATAAATTCTGAGGTTAAAAAGTCACACTAAGGTCAACCATGTAGCCATTATCAATTGTCTTTTAAAAAAAATCTTGTTCCCTTTAGGGAAGGAAATCTATTGTCCTTACCTGGTCTCATTTACACGTGACTCCAGACCCACAGTGATGTTGATTGACTGTTATGGAAAGTATTCTGCCTCGAGGACAGTGATGAGTGGGGTCCCGCAAGGCTCTGTTCTCGGGCCTCTGCTCTTTGTAGTTTTTATAAATGACTTGGATGAGGAGGTTGAGGGTGGGTTAGTAAATTTGCAAATGACACAAAGGTTGGAGGTGTTGTCAAAAGTACAGAGGGCTATTGCAGGCTACAGCGCGACAGACAGGATGCAGAGCTAGGCTGAGAAATGGCAGATGGAGTTCAACCTGGATAAATGCAAAGTGATGCACTTTGGAAGGTCGAATGTGAATGCTGAATATAGGATTAAAGACAGGATTCTTGGCAATGTGGAGGAACAGAGGGATCTGGGTGTGCAAGTACATAGACCCCTCAAAGTTGCCACCCAAGTGGATAGGGTTGTTAAGAAAGCATATGGTGTTTTGGCTTTCATTAACGGGGGATTGAATTTAAGAGCTGCAAGGTTTTGCTGCAGCTCTACAATCCCTGGTGAGACCACATTTGGAATATTGTGTCCAGTTCTGGTCGCCCTACTATAGGAAAGATACAGAGGCTTTGGAGAGGATGCAAAGAAGATTTACCAGGATGCTGCCTGGACTGGAAGGTTTACCTTATGAAGAAAGGTTGAATAAGCTCAGACTTTTCTCTCTGGAGAGAAGGAGGAAGAGAGGAGACCTGATCGAGGTGTACAAAATAATGAGAGGAATAGATAGAGTCAATAGCCAGAGACTTTTCCCCAGGGCAGGACTGACTGGTATGAGGAGTTATAGTTTGAAGATATTAGGAGGAAGGTATAAAGGAGACGTCAGAGGTAGGTTCTTTACACAGGAAGTTGTGAATGTATGGAATGTGTTACCAGTGGTGGTGGTGGAAGCAGAGTCATTGGGGACATTTAAGCGACTGCTGGACATGCAAATGGATAGCAGTGAGTTGAGGGGTGCGTAGGTTAAGTTACTATATTTTACATTAGGATTAAACCTCGGCACAACATCATGGGCCAAACGGCTGGTTTTGTGCTGTACTTTTCTATGTTCTATGTTCTAAATGCCCCCTGAAACGCACTAACAAGCTACTGAATTGTATCAAACCACCCAAGTCTAAAAAGAGGAAAGGGAACTAATTAGGCATCAGTCTCGGCACCAGAAACAACATTATCATCACTGGTAATCCTCCAACAGGATTGGCTCGGTGGCAGCACTACAGACTGAGCTGGCCGCTGCACCCGATGTGGCCTCCTATACTTTGGGGAGACAGGCCGCCTACTTGCGGAACGTTTCAGAGAACACCTCTGGGACACCCGCACCAACCAACCCAACCGCCCTGTGGCTGAACACTTTAATTCCCCCTCCCACACCGCCAAGGACATGCAGGTCCTTGGCCTCCTCCATCACCAGACCATAGCAACACGATGCCTGGAGGAAGAGTGACTCGACCTCTCCGCCCCCGCCCCCTCTCCGGCCTATCACCCTCACCTTAACCTCCTTCCACCTATCGCATTCCCAATGCCCCTCTCCCAAGTCCCTCCTCCCTACCTTTCATCTTAGCCTGCTTGGCACACCCTCCTCATTCCTGAAGAAGGGCTTATGCCCGAAACGTCGATTCTCCTTCTCCTTTGATGCTGCCTGACCTGCTGCGCTTTTCCAGCAACACATTTTTAAGTTCTGATCCGCAGCATCTGCAGTCCTCACTTTCTCCCAGAAGCTGAACTTGGCAAGTCATCTCATCTGTACCACGCAGGTAGCTGACAGTGTAGTAGTATTATCACTTGATCTTTATTCTAGAGACTCAGGCAATGTTCTGGGGATCTGAAGCTTCAGCCAGTGAATGGCACATGTCCTGAATTTGGAGGGCTCGGGTCCACTAAATTTCCACTAAATTTCTTGGGGCTGCGCTATTGTTGTCCAAATCCCTGAGAGTGATCTCACAGGGTGAAGTGTCAGGATCACAAAGTCACAAAATCTCCTTTGTAGATTTAGCAAACTGGTTACAGACTAACAATACAAATCAACATGGGTGTTGGTGCCAGTACCAGTTTGTTCCAGGAATGTGGAGCAGAGGAAGATGCAAAATGTTTGGTGCTGTAGCTAACCTTTTGGAAAGTTTGATGATTGAAAGGAGACATTTTGAAGCAGTGAATAGAGGGGCTCTGTAGTCCTTGATTCAGATGCTGGGCAGGGGAGAAGCACTGGTGTAGCTTGTACTGTACCAGGCCAGGTTTGACAATGACCAGGGACCCGTGAGCAGGTATTATTGCTGGAAAATGTTTTATCCAACAGGTATCAAAGAAACAGTGAATTCTGTGACTGCCTCCAGTTTATTACTTTGGTGGCCTCACTCCATTCTGTGTAAACTGAATCTCCTCATAAATTCCAAACATGAAACTTTGCCAAGTTAGCATTAGAGACCAGATTTAATGGCTTTAGATTTTTATACTGTCTTAAAGTTCGTTTTGAATTCAGGAACAAGTTGTCAAATCAAGTGAAGTTGAACCTGTTTGAACCAAGTTGAACCAAGGTGACGGCTGGGGGTGTGCAGAGATTCCTAGAGAATGGAAATACCTTTCATGGCTATTTACTTTATTATTTGCCGAATGTGATCATAAAAGGATGAATAGTTGCAGATTTTCATAAGTGTAACAAAGAAAGAGGTTAGTTTTATTATACTTAAACAGATCAAAGTTAAATTGCACTCCAACTGTAGCACACACATACAACAGCCCATGCTCCTTTGGGAGTGTGTGTGTGTGTGTGTGTGTGTGATGATTGATCAGAGTTTAACCTGAGGGTCACTACACCTCAGACAAGGGGAGAAGTTATGAAGGAGAATCTTTCATGGTAACCTCAGATGTAACTTGAAATCTACACACACATACAAACACGGACACAGGCTCTCAGACTCACACACAGACAGTCTGATACAGACAGACAATCACACTTACAGAGCAGAACCCCTGACACTCCCTTTTATATTTGTCAGCCAGGGCTCTCTGATTGCATCAGATTAATAGCCCCAATCAGGGAACTCATATTCTACAAGATCCACCAGGCTGACCACATTACAATCACGAGAACACACAGGCACACAGACAGTCTGACACACAGTCTGAGACAGACAGGCAGGCACACAGACTCAGAGACATAAATACAGATTACAGAGTAAGGAAGGAATAGTCCATAAAAAAGGTTAAAGGGCATACAGTTCATAGGGTCAGCTAGATTATTGGCTTCAATAGTCTCAATGCATCCAATTTGAAGATATAATTAAAAGCAACTTACTGCGGATGCTGGAATCTTTTGGTTGAAGATATAAATTATTGATTCTTGTTCTTCTGAAGACACAGCTGTGGGATTGAGTTTTTTTTTAAAAATCTGCCTCCTGTCCACTGAGACGGAGTTGAGAAAAGTGGGTCGGGTCCAAAGCTTGCACATTGTGAAGACAGAGATAGAGAAAAAATTGATATAAAGGCCCCCTTAGCCTCTTGTGTGCTTATAACACACCAAGGTATTGCCTTGGCTTGTGATCTCTTTCCCAAGAGTGATGATATATTGCAATAGTAACATGTTTTCCTCATTACTCTGAAAATCAGTCTTGACCCAGGGTCATGTCATCAAAGTAAGTACTCTTTGACGGTCTGAGGCCAGAAGTGATTACCTCAGGTGATTGTCATATACATCGTCACACCTTGCTTCCTGTAACGACTCTATCCCATTCTCCCAGTTCCACTGTCTCTGTTGTATCTGTTCCAATGATCCCAGCTTCTGCAAGGGTGCCTCCGAAATGTCCACCTTCTTCCTCAAACAAGGATTCTTTGCTTTGGGGTTGACAAGGCCCACAGCCGGGTCTGACCCATTTCCCACATTTTGGCACTTCCCCTTTCTCTTTCCTCCCACAGCAGTGATAGGGTTCCCCAGTCCTCACCTACCATCCCATTAGCCTCTTCATCCAAATGATCGTTAGCCACCATTTCTGCTTCCTCCAGTGGGATACCACCACCAGACACATACTCTCCTCCCCTCCCCTCCCTTGTCAACCTTCCGCAGAGACCATTCCCTCCAGGACACCCTCGTTTACTTCTCCTTCACTCCCAACATCTCCATGGCACCTTCCCCTGTAACTGCAGAAGGTGCAGTTTACTTTCTCCCTCCTCACCATCCAAGACCCCAGACACACCTTGCACAAAAATTTACCTGAGCGTCCAGTTGCCTGCAATTTCAACACTCCACTCTGTTCCCTGACCAACATCTCTGTTTCAGGCTTGCTGTAGTGCTCCAGCAAAGCTCAGTGTAATCTGGAAAAACAACACCTCATTTTCTGCTTGGGAACCCTGCCTTCAGGAGTCAATATTGACTTCAACAGTTTTAGGCCTCAGCATCTTCTCCCAAGTCCTTACCCCGACCCCACCCACCAGGCCTTGTCATCCCATGGGCAGCTACAACAAACACCCCATTGTCAGCCACTAAGGGTCCCATTAGCAGCTGCCCATTCTCCCAGGCTGACCTTTACCCTTTCCTTTGTCTGTCTAACTGTTGTTCTATGTCTGTTTGGGATCTGTCTGCACTTATCATTTACCCGTCCCTATGGTCCCTACCCTGCCTTCTAGCTTATATACCAACCTTTTCCCAGCTATATTCAGTTCTGAGGAAGGGCCACTAGCCCTGCAACATTGACTCTGTTTTCTCTCCACCAATGCTGCCAGACCTGCTGAGCTTTTCCAGCAATTTCTGTTTATGTTTCTGATTTTCAACATTTGCTGTTTTTTTTTAAGATTTACCGGCAGTGGTTAGAACATAGAAGATAAAACAATACAGCACAGAACAGTCCCTTTGGCCCTCGATGTTGCGCCGACCTGTGAACTATTCTCAGCTTGTCTCCCTACACAATCCCAAAATCATCCATGTACTTAGCTAAGAATTGTTTAAATCTTCCTAATGTGGCTGAGTTGATTACATTAGCAGGTAAGGCAGTCCATGTCCTTACCACTCTCTGCGTAATGAACCTGCCTCTGACATTTGTCTTAAATCCATCACCCCTCAATTTGTAGCTATGCCTCTCATACAAGCTGATGTCGTCATCATCCTAGGAAAAAGACTTTCACTGTCTACCCTGTCTAATCCTCTGATCATCTTGTATGTCTCTATCAATCCCCTCTGTGCCTTCTTGCCAATGAGAACAGGTTCAAGATTCTCAGCCTTTCCTCATAAGATCTCTCACCAGACCAGGCAACATCCTGGTAAATCTCCTCTGCACCTTTTCCAATGCTTCCACATCCTTCCCGAATATGGCGACCAGAACTGTGCACAATATGCCAAGTGTGGCCGCACCAGCATTTTGTATAGTTGCAGCATGATATTGTGGCTCCGGAACTCAATCCCTCTACGAGTGAAACCTAACACACGGTATGCCTTCATAACAGCACTATCCACCTGGGTGGCAACTTTCAGGGATCTATGTACATGGACTCCAAGATCCCTCTGCACATCCACACTACCAACAATCTTTCCATTGACCCAGTACTCTGCCTTCCTGTTATTCTTCCCAAAGTGTATCACTTCACATTTATCTGCATTGAACTCCATTTGCCACCTCTCAGCCCAATTCTGCAGTTTATCCAAGTCCCCCTGCAACCTATAACATTCTTCCACACTGTCCAGTACTCCACTGACTTTAGTGTCATCTGCAAATTTACTAATCCATCTACCTGTGCCTGTGTCTAAGTCATTTATAAAAACGACAAACAGCAGTGATCCCAAAACAGATCCTTGTGGCACACCACCAGTAACTGGACTCTAGGCTAAATATTTTCCATCAACCACCACTCGCTGCCTTCTTTCAGAAAGCCAGTTTCTAATCCAAACTGCTAAATCGAACTCAATTCCATGCCTCTGCAGTTTCTCCAACAGCCTACCATGTGGTACCTTATCAAAGGCTTTACTGAAGTCCATGTATACCACGTCATAAGTCTTACCCTCATCTACGTGCTTGGTCATCTTCATGACCTGCTCTTGACGAAATCATGTTGACTATCTGAAATCAAATTGTTGCTTGCTAGATGATTATAAATCTTATCTCTTGTAATCTTTTCCAAAACCTTTCCTACAACAGAAGTACGGCTCACTGGTCTATAAGTACCTGGGTCATCTCTGCTGCCTTTCTTGAACAAGGGCACAACCCTCCAGTCCTCTGGTACCAAACCTGTAGACAATGACGACTCACAGATCAAAGCCAAAGGCTCTGCTAACTCCTTCCTAGCTTCCCAGAGAATCCTCGGATAAATTCCATCTGGCCCAAGAGACATGTCTACTTTCACTCCTTCTGGAATTGATAACATCTATTCGTAACTAACCTCGATCCTTTCTAGTCTAATATCTTATACCTCATTCTTCTCCTCTACAATATCCTCCTTTTCCTGAGTGAAAACCATTGAGAAATGTTCGTTTAGCACCTCTCCGATCTCCACAGGGTCCACACTCAACTTCCCACTTCTGTCTTTGACACTTCACAAGTCTTAATACACTTCACATGGGATCATTGTCTATGACAGGTTTTGTAGGTATGGTAGATTTTGCAGTCTTTATTCCAATGGGATTAGAATGTGAGGCAGCTGAAGGTAATACTTGACAAGTCAGATTCCAGAGTCAGACTGAGCTTGTTTTATTTTGTAATTTGGTTATTGTGGTGGTTAGTGAAGGATCATACAAAGTTACTTGTAACAAACGAAAACAAGTTTATTATTCAAAAGAAAATAAACCAAAAACAAAGCTACATATAGATCACCCCCAAAAAAACTGTGGAAGCTGGAAATCAAACAAAAACCGAAATTGCTGGAAAAACTCGTTAGATCTGTGGAGAGAAATCGGAGTCATCATTTCAGGTCCAGTGACCCTTCTTCAGAACTGAAGAATTGATTCAAAGTGAGTCATTAGATATTTAAATTACCTGACCATCTCCATTTCACAAGCAGCTGCTTCATGTTCAGTCTCACTCCAGCAACAGGAACATTGGAAAGTTACCCAATAATAACTCCCCACTTTATCCCTCCCCAACATTGTCCATCCAGGTCAGGAGAATGTCCCAGTGTTACAGCGCTGTGACCTTTCAATGGGACTGAGTAAATTTGATTTTAATTATGGCGCACCCACACACGCTCACACACATAGACATTCAAATTCACAAACACACACGTGCACACAAACATTCACAAACATACACATAAACACTCAAATACGCACACATGCATACATAAATGCCACATAAACACTTGTGCACACAAAACCCTCAGGATGTTCCACAGGGTTTCAGCCTGATGGAGTTCATCTCATGTGACAGCTACAGGAACAGTTTGCTCTGGGTGTGCCGTGCTGTACCTGGTCATTGTGAGCATTCTGCTATACCTGCTCAATCTTAACTCTGTCAGTGTGTTTGTCGTAGCTCAGAGGTATGTAGGTTAATCTGTACCACAATAGTACTGCCTGTCTAGTGGTGCACAATTCCTCTGATCACAAAAGTAAACATAGAAGTGTGATTCTGCTCCTGAACTGGTTCGGACTGCATTCTGTGGTCAGTATCCCATCGTTGTTTGTGGGATCTTGGTACCCTCCCCCCCCCCCCCCCCAATGTTTGGGACAGGGTGCAACTTGAACAAAGCCTTTTGGCCCAAAGGTACACTGCTATTGGACCCTCACATCTGAGATTTGATATTCAAGTTCTGTTCCAGGACATGTGACAACAATAAGGGTTGGCCTTCCAATGCTGAATTGAGGGAGTGCTGCACTGTTGATGGTGACATCTTTCGGAAAAAGCATCAGATCACGGCCCTTTTGACACTAGATGTCACTTAACAATGTTTCAGAGAAGACTATGAGTATTGTCTGTTGTGAACTGGCCAACATTCGTCCAGCAACTGACATCAAACAAACAGATTCTGTGGTCAGTATCCCATCGTTGTTTGTGGGATCTTGGTACCCTGCCCCCCCCCCCCCCCCCCCCCCAATGTTTGGGGCAGGGTGCAACTTGAACAAAGCCTTTTGGCCCAAAGGTACACTGCCACCTGTACCACAACAGCCCTAATGCGATGCCAGCTCGTTATTTGTAATCAATCTTTCTTTCCAGACATTCCTCTCGAGCAGGTGAGACTTGAACCCAGAATCTCCTGGTCCAAATATAGGGATACTGCCACCTGCATGATAACAGCCCCTTTGCCTTGTTAGCTTATGCATTGATTCTAAATACACGTCCATGTAGGTGGTGGTGAAGGTGTTAATGCCTTGGCAGATAAACGCTGTTTTATAATGTAGTGCTAAATGGAGATGTGAATGACAATGTGACTTATTCAGACACACCCCAAACCTTTGATGCCTGCACAGCTACAGTAATTATATAAAACTTAGCAAAAGGACTCTTGTGGTGCAGTGGTAGTGTCCCTCCCTCTGGGTTACAAAGTATTCGCTCGGGTCCCACCCGCTCCATATCCCCAGGTTAGTTCATTTCTTTGCAACCATGTTTCAATATAGATTGAAAGGGAACTAGCAGCTGCAGGAAACTCTTCTAAATTGACACTATTTGCAGCAAAACAAAAATGTAAAACAGTCAAAAGATGTTTCATTAATTTTTGATACTTTAGTTTCATGTTGTAGGAGGCCCAAAGAGTGCTTTAGAACATAGAACATAGAAGAATACAGCGCAGTACAGGCCCTTTGGCCCTCGATGTTGCGCTGATCCAAGCCCACCTAACCTACACTAGCCCACTATCCTCCATATGCCTATCCAATGCCCGTTTAAATGCCCATAAAGAGGGAGAGTCCACCACTGCTACTGGCAGGGCATTCCATGAACTCACGACTCGCTGAGTAAAGAATCTACCCCTAACATCTGTCCTATACCTACCACCCCTTAATTTAAAGCTATGCCCCCTCGTAATAGCTGACTCTACACATGGAAAAAGGTTCTCACGGTCAACCCTATATAAACCCTAATCATCTTGTACACCTCTAACAAGTCACCCCAAACCTTCTTTTCTCCAATGAAAACAGGCCCAAGTGCCTCAGCCTTTCCTCATACGATCTTCCTACCATACCAGACAACATCCTGGTCAACCTCCTCTGCACCCGTTCCAGTGCCTCCACATCCTTCCTATAGTATGGCGACCAAAACTGCACACAATACTCCATATGCGGCCGCACCAGAGTCTTATACAACTGCAACATGACCTCAGGACTCCAGAACTCAATTCCTCTACCAATAAAAGCCAGTACGCCATATGCCTTCTTCACCGCACTATTTACCTGGGTGGCAACTTTCAGCTTTCTGTTGCACTGCTCCGTTAGCTGCTTTGTGCTCAACGTCAGGGTAATAAAAGATAAGGGAAAGGTTGTTAATGGTGAACTGTTCTTTGCCTGCACAATGATCAATGTGTGGAATAAATTTGCAGGACAAGGAGGGGAACCATTTAAGAAGTAATGGGATTTGAAGGTTTGTTTTGGTTGGATGATTGGATTAAATTAAATGATCTTTATCCATAACTTTAACTTGTGTCAAAGTCTCGGAAGTCTCTTCATACATCCTGAGGAACACAGTGTTTCAAGAAGGCAGCTCATCACTATCATCAATGCTGATTAGATTCCCTGCGGTGTGGAAACAAGCCATTTGGCCCAACAAGTCCACACTGACCCTCCAAACAGCAACTTACTCAGACCCACTTCCCTACATTTACCCCTGACTAATGCACCTAACGCTTTGGGCAATTTAGCATGGCCATTTCACCTGGCCTACACATCTTTGGACTGTGGGAGGGAACCAGAGCACCCGGAGGGAACCCACATAGACATGGAGAGAATGTGCAAACTCCACACAGTCAATCATTCAGGGTGGGAATTGAACCCAGCTCCGTGGCACAGTGAGGCAGTAGTGCTAATCACTGAGGCACCGTGCTGCCCACAAACGCTGAATGGTTTTGAAATAAAAGAAAGGGAGAATGGAGGCAGGAGAGTCGTTTGTGCGGACAGTTGTCTAAAGTTGATGTGTTTGAGAGAGGACAGGTGGCAGCAGATTTATAGGAAAGAGGAACAACACTTGAGAGAAATCACTCACTATATCGACTAACATGGCAACCTGGAGGGCCTTGCATTGGTCGTTTAATGAAAATAGGGTCAAAGAAGCTGGAGAAGGGTATCGTCAGCAAGATGTGCTCAAGGGGGCATGTGGAGAGATGGATGACAAACGTGAGACAGATATAACTTCAAGGCTGGGGCAAAGCGATCTTTTGAGGTCTTTGGCCAGATTGGCAGTGAAAGGGAGGAATGATACAAAGAATGCTGACTGGATTATCTTAATCGTAAAGACAAGGAAGTTCATGAGGACCAATCATGTCACTTGTTTCTGGAGATAAGGGTTGAGTGAGGAGAGGGCTTAAGCAGATGGTTGGAGTTGAAAGGAGAAACCGAAGTTCATCCATGGATGTCAGTGTATTTGGGTTAGTGAATGATTTGAGCAGATCGAGCCAAATCCAGTAGTGTTCAGATCTTGGGGAGAATTACTAAACCAGATGGTCATCTTAATCCTTAAAGTCTGCATTCCTTGGCCTTAAGGACATAGCACGAGGGTCAAACAGTGGGAACAGACAGGTCAAGTGTGATGGTTTTATTGGGGACTCGGAAAACTGAGATGAGGGTGAAGTTAATTAAATCACTAGGTGCAGAAATCCTGTGAATGGAAGCTTAAAGACTAGAGAGTTGGTATTTTGAAGGTTCACTTGTTAGTGAAGTGGGAGAAGTTTGTCCAAGGATGGTTACAAAAGGAGGGATGTGGTGGTGAGTGATCTAAGGATATGATACAGATGACTTTATTGGTGATAGAAATAATGGAAGTAGTGAGTGCAGGCGAGATGGAAAGTTCAAGGTAGTGTCCCTGACTGGACGCTGTGAGTTTCAATGGATGGATAGATTAATGGAGCATAACAGGCCAGACCTAAAAAGAGATGAATCGTATTGAGTTCAAACAGAAGTTAAATCACTGATGATGAGAAGTTGCTCAGTGCAGAGGCTTAGTGAGGAAAGCAATGAAACTATTTTAGTGAGAAACCTGACTTGGTGTGCATTTAATATACAAGGATCTTAAATAAGAGGCTGTATGAGATGCTGAAAAGAGGAGAATTGGAAAGGAGGAGGGGTCAGATTAAGCTGCAGTGAGTTTGTTATGGGAAGCTGACTAGGCAAAGTTAATATTGGAAGGTGTTGTGAGGCAGGGAGACTTCACCTCTGAGCCAGGCCTCTGCTACAGCATGCTATTGGTGTAGGCATCCACAGGAACCTCACAGCTGGAGTGAAATCTTTAGTTAAAAGTGAAAAGACATTCAGAAGGATTGACCAAGTTTATAAGAAACTAAAATTAACACATGGACTATAACCCATAGCTTACATCTTTCAGAACCTAGACCAAAGTAAAACAACAGGTAAATGTCAATCTATAAAGTAGTGCAGTTTATTAAGGAATTAAAGTACTGGCATAAAACTTGGCAGCTTATGTAGGTACCTGTTCCATGCTTAGCACTATGTTCTGAAATTGACTCAATAGGGAACTCAAAACAGTCCTTTTTCAGTTCAAGCTAAGGGTAAGTTGCTAACGTCTATAAAATGTTTCAGTTAATGAGAGTGATTGATCATACTTTGCTTTACTCAGCTCCACTTCCTTCCCCTTCAATTGCTGCTTTGTCGAGTGTCATGTTTGCTTCAGAGACTGTCCATCTGTGTCCAGCTGTATTGTGCTGTCCTGTGAATGGGAAGATGATGGGCGAAGGGAAAGATAGTTTTAATTTAAACACCAAGGCTTCTACAAATGTAAGTGACTAGACATTCATCAACAGAATAGTTTCATAACATGCTGTGAAGTTTCTAACCTTGTACATCACTGTTACCTTGTTGGGGAACACTGCAATGGTTAAGGACATTCGGCCTCGGGCCTTCGGGTGACCATCCTCCAAGGCGGACTTCGGGACAGGCAGCAACACAAAGTGGCTGAGCAGAGGCAGATAGCAAAGTTCAGCACCCATGGGGATGGCCTCAACTGGGAACTTGAGTTCATGACACACTACAGATGACCCCCACTGAACTATGCACTCTCTCTCACACTCACTCACTCACTCACTCACACACACACGCTCTTAGATACTCTCACGCTCACGCAGACTCTTTCTCATACGCACACACATACACTTCCCACACTCACACCCATGCATGCACCCTCTTATACCCCATCATACTCACATACATACTTTACCAAATTTGCGCACACACAAGCACATACTCTTATGTGAACTCACATGCACATACTCACATACACACACTCACTCTGTGTGTGTCTCTCTCTCTCTCTCTCTCTCTCTCTCTCTCTCTCTCTTTCTCTCTCTCTCTCCTGCACATACACAGACGCACATGTAAGTTTATGGGGTGAATTTATATTTGCAGAATTATATTTGCAGATACATTTTATTTTGCTCAAAAATGCATAACCTAAAGGCAGCCAAACCATGTAATATTTTATAAATTCCACTTTAGAAATAGAACCAGTCTGACTCAAGTTTGGGATACAGACAGACTCTATCCTCAAACCTTTAATGTATTGTCTGAGCTGAGATGTCACCTTTTTGGTATAAAATCTTAAGTTATCTAGGGAATGTGACTTAAAAGAAGTTCTGGGATTTACATATTAAAGAACCAAAATTAGCAAACCCATTCTAAAAGATGAAAGATTTAATCTAGGTTTATTCAATTTATCATTTCACCTGCATGACACTGTAATCTTTTGCTGTAAATTCTGTGCCTTATGATCCTGCTTCACAACCACTCTGAAAGCTAGTGCTTCCAAATAAACCTGTTGGACTAAAGCCTGGTGTTACGTGATTTTAACTATGTCCACCCCAGTCTAACACTGGCTCCTCCAAATAAAAGTTTAGTTAGAAACTGCACAGTGACATGATGGACAAACTTTAAACTCCAGCTGCAGAGAAGTTGACAGCACTGATCGTGATAATTTCTGAGGTGCTTGGTGGCTGTCCACTATTCGTAAATGAACAGTTTGAGCCATCTGGTTGTACTCATCCGAGCTTTGGGGGTCAAGCTTTGGGGTTGCTGGGAGATCGTTGAAGAGCTTAGACTAAATGGATGTCCACGTTTGAGACAGTTTGGCAGCAGGTTGGTGAATTTGTTCTGGATTGACAAATCTCTGGTAAAGTAGTGGTAGTGTCTGGAGACTGCACATTCACCATGTAGGCACAATGGTAAAATGTTTCCAAGAAAATGTCGCCAGATTGTCAGTGTTGATAAAAGCTTTTAGATGACAATTTTCCATTGTAGAGTTCAGCTGAGCAACAATGGCTTTAACATAAGACCCTTGAGATATAGGAGCAGAAATAGACCTTTCAGTTCATTGAGTCTACTACACCATTCAATGAGATCTTGGCTAATCTGACAATCCTCTACAGTCCTGCTTGTAGCAGGTTACTGCAGATGCTGAAATCTATATCGAGGACATTACTGTGTTTCCCCATAAACATTGATTCCCTTCCTTATTTCAAGATATGTCTATCCCAATCTTAATAAACTTAACAACCTTGTCTCAACAGACCTCTGTGTATTCCAGAGAACAGTACTTCACTATAAATGTGTTTGCCTGGTTTTGTTGATTCAGAGCAGACCTCACAGTGTTACTTGGAATAATTTTATTAACAATATAGGCAGGATGATTTGGGAACAAGCATCTCTGTCTAGAGGTGTTCTAGTTCCAACCACCTAGCAGAGTCTCTCACAGTTACAGCATCGCACAGCTCAGACTCTCTCCTGCATGTTTTGCATTAAACCTGATCACTAGGTAGAGTTCCTCAGGAGTAGTGCTGATGTATGGACTGTCTCAGTGCTGCTTGTCATGCCTGAGCTTCTGGAAGTACGTATGTACATCAGGGTGTGATCATGTGTGACTCCTACATGAAGAGATTTTTGGCATAGCTTCCCTCTGCACTGCAAAAGGAAATTTTCAGCGCTCCTGTGAAAAGAGCCAGTGGATTGTAAATTAAATGAAGTTGGAATTACACAGAAGAACACTGTCTGTCATTTGTGATTCAAATAAAAGTGCTACGACCTTCAACAAATTCAAGAGTTAACTTTTCCCGATCTCCTCTGCCTTGGGTTTGGTCTTACTGAAACAAGCTCAAACAGGACAATGCCTGGAGCTGTTTGCGTGCATGTGATAAATTGCTTCAGCATTCTTTCCAGAACTAGATATAAAGTGATTCTGATTTACAACAATGTGACATATCAAAAAGGAAATTCACATGTCAATCACTCAAGAATCTTTGTCTGTAGTTATGCATAGCTTATTTTGTAAAATTAGTTATGCATCATGTAAGAACTGGGAAACTCCTCTAGCACATACAACAATGTTCTTTTGAATATCATAGATGGTCAGATGACTAGGACTGTGCAAAATCCAGGATTTAGAAGCTGAATTTCAGCTTTCATCCATACCCATAAATGATGGTACTAAGAGTTTACTTACAGAATTACATTTTTGTGTTCAGAGGCAGCTTGCTTTTAATCTCAAAAAGCTGTCCACACAGTTTTATGGGCATTCTCTGTGACAGACTTGCCCCTTTTCACTGTCACTTTGGAATCTATGGTGTCCAGAAACAGGGCAGGTAGAAAGCAGGTCAGTCAACCAATGAGCTTGAAGAATTGTCACAAATGGCAAATCAGGAAGTAAGAAACAGGGCAAATAAATTGTTTAAACCATTGTAAGTCATTTTGTGGAAATTAAAACAAAGATTTAGACATGGACATTGAACTTAGAGAAAAACCTAAAAAGCAAAACATGAAAAATTAAAAGAAAAATTCAAATTTTTTTTTGAAAACCTGTAATTTTGAAATGTTGCAAGGGAATGAAAGATAACATTTTTAAAAATTATATTTTCATGGTTGGAAACATTTGGCAATAAATAAGACATTAACAACTCAGATACATGTGATTCAAGAATTTGAGCCTTGATCATCAAATTTTGGGTTGTTTATTTGTAACTAATTTCAAGTTCATGTCAAATTACAGACTCAGTGTTGATTCCCTCTGCAAAGTTACCAGCAGTGCCTCTTGTGAGGGAACAATGGTAAATCCAATAGCTTCATCATTCTCATAAACTGTAAACCCCAGGCTAATGTGAAATGGCCTTGTTTGCATTAATCTTCAAGACAAAGGTACCAGGTGCACTCTGCAAGTGGTTCATGAGGTCAGAAATCTAGAAGAGTAGACCATTCAGTCCTTTAACAGTTCATGACTGATTTGACTGGGGTCTCAACTCCACCTTCCGGCCTGTCTCCCATCCCTAGTTGATTAAAAATCTCTCTGACTCAGATACTGTATTTCTCAAGGCTTTCTATCACTGCATGTCAAATCTCCACCTGTTGTGAAATACTTGACAGAGATTGTTTGTCAAAATGATTCAGAACTTGCCAGAATGCCAGGATAGGAGAAGATAGACTGGATATTTAAGACAGAGATTAATAGATTCCTTGACATTAGAGATATTTCTCAGACGAGTGTAGTGCAGGCAAATGCCATTTGAGGGAAATGATAAGCCATGATCTAGAATGTCAAAGCAGAAATGTAAAGCTGACTGCTCATAACAATCCAGCCAGCAGCTACTCGGTTCCTCTGGTGGTCCTTTCAGTTGCATCTGTGACCAATATCTAAAATTCTCAAATATTCGGGCACAGAGCCCTGGATAGTGAGAAACAATGTCAAACCCAACTTGATTTTTCACTCATTTCCTATTTCATAATCACAAAATTAGTACAGATGAGGGAGATAGTTAGTCCAATCATTTTCTAATGTTTAATATTGAAGTAACTATTCTGTGTTTGTTCCGTGGTTTCAGTTTTGTTTGAAGAAACTGAAAGCTTTTTTTAACTTGTGTTCAGCTTCGGATGCTGAGACCTGATGGGGGAATGCCCATTCCTGTTGCAGGGGCTGGTGGTTTTTACTGGTGCATGTCATGATCCCACAGGCTGCCCCCTACTAGGGCTGGCCCCATGGTCCCGGTGAGTCCAGCCAATGTCTAGCAGACACTGGTTCACCGTCCTTCAGAGCTTTCCTGAATCAGGATTCTGATTCAGGGATGTTTCGCTGGGTGTCTGTAAAGGTCTTATCTGGGTGTCTGTAAAGGTATTTTCTGTATCACTGTCTATAACACTATCTGAAACATCTATACTTCAGTTTCCTGGTGAACCAGAATCCTGGGTTAGCTCAATGTAACAGCCTCCTCACTTTGAACGATTCTACATGGAGGTTCTTGCTATGAGACATTGTGGCCATCTTCAAGGAAAGAGATAAGATCGATTGTGGTCACTATAGAGTGTGCTGTCCACCACAGGGGAGGTCCTGACAAAAATCCTCCTGACCATCGAGAGACATGGTCCTCCCAGCAAGACAAGAGACAAAAACAAAGTGGAGAGCAGCAGGGATGGCGAAACATGATTCCGTTGCCAATAGTGGTTGAATGGACATGGAGGATATGGGGGTGACTTGGAAAGCGAGGGGGTGTGAGGGGCTGGTCTAGAGGGTCTAATAGCTTTGGTGACAACAGGGATTCTGTCTCAGTGAATAGTGCAGCAGACCTCTGTGACTCCATGACTCTAACCTGCCCACTTCAGCTCTCAGCCATTTCCATGGCATCCTCCAAACAATGCCTAGAGGTGAGAGTGTAGCTTCATCAAAGTCCCACATGCCCAGAATGAAAATGGTGAGTGAGAGTGCCTCTTAAAGGAGATATATTGACAGAGTGAGGAAACTTCCTGAATGGATTGTCCTGTCTCAATGGCAAAAATCGCTACACTACAGGTGATTCAGTAAAGTCCTTTGGGAAAAGGAACTGGCAAACCTTAGTCAGTCTGTCCTACTGCCCTTGCCATGGCCCAGTAAAACACTCAGCTTGAACAAACCACCATAGAAACTTTGAAGAAGAATAAAGTCAACACACCATCCAATGTTAAACTTGGAATTTGGGGAATGTTAATTAGAATGCTAAAGGCATGCCCTGCCCATCACCCCTGCAAATCCTTCTGTACTAATGTCTTCAAACATGTGCCAAGTTTTCGAGAGGGGTTCCACCCATGAGCCTAACAGTAGCCCGACACAGTCACACTCTCGAAATCCGAACTTCCAGTCAATGTCACAGACACCACCACCACAATCCCTGGCTCCACCTAGTCCCAGGGCATACCCATTGGAGGTGCCATTGCAGTTGGGAGGGAGTCCTCAACACAAGTCCACATGCTGTTGTCATGCGGACTCAATACATCAGAGGAAATGGCCACTCAGTCTACAGGGTTATCCAGTTCTTCCCATTACCCCACTTTATCCCTGAACTGTATAAATTCATTTCTCTCAAGCGCCTGTCCAACTTTATTTTGAAACCATTGATCATCTCCCCTTCCAACAGTCCTCTGTGCTAAGTATATGTAGAAACTAGGAGTGGGAGTAGGCTGTTCAGTCCTTTGAGCCTGCTCTGCCATTCAGTTCGATCATACAAGACTCTAGATTAGAATGGTGCTGGAAAAGCACAGCAGTTCAGGCAGCATCCGAGGAGCAGGAAAATCAACGTTTCGGGCAAAAGCCCTTCATCAGGAATAGAGCTAGTTCGATCATACAAGGTAGCTGATTCATCATGATTGGTCACAAAGCCTGTCTCAGTGTCTGTCAGCAGGAAAAGGTTGGAGAATCTCCAGGTTGAGTTTATTCCTTGCAGTTAAATGGAACAACTGTGGAACAACTCTCTAAATCTTGACACAGGCTTACAGATATCAGTAAGGAAGGTTTTGCAGGGTTGGCTGGACAGGGTATGGCTTTAGCATTCCAAATAACATTCTCCAAATTCCAAGTCAAAAGTAATAAGAAGATGATGAACTTTATCGAGAAAAATCAAAATAGTTAAACATGGCTTTGCTCCTGTATCTTCTGCAAATATTTTTCAATAGCTTAGAGTTGAGAAAGCACCTGCTGACTAAACCCAATCCCATGTAACTTTCAGTTTATTACTCACAGAAATGTTTTTGATGTTTGATGTTTCTTCACTGCGTGTTTTGGGAGGAGCGGCAGGATTAAATATTAAGACTGTGACTGGGGCCACTACATTTTGGTGAAGACTGTATGATCTGATGTTTGGCTGGATAATTTAAGATGAGGGGAGCTGACCTTTCTAATAATGCAGTTTCTGGAAAGCTCGTCTCAGCTTAAATTATCCGGAGCTAATATTTATTTTTCCCTCAATCAACACCCAGAAACAAAAGTTTTGGCCAGTCTGTTATTGCTGTTTTGAGAGATCTTGCTGTGTGGAAATTGGTTGCTGCATCTCCTACCTATTACTCCAGTACTTTGGAGCATCCTAAAGTGAAAGGTATGACGTAAATGCAAGACTTTCTTGATAGAAATGATTGAAGGCTGAGGGGTGACCTTACCAAGTTTTATAAAATCATGAGGTGCAATGATAGGGTAAATAGCCAAGGTATTTTCCCTGGCTAGGGCATCCAAAACTAGAGGACATAGATATAAGGTGAGAGGGGCAAGATTTAAAAGGGATCCATGCAGAGGGTGGTGCGTGGATGGAATGAGCTGCCAGAGGAAGTGGTGGAGGCTGGTACAATTACAACATTTAAAAGGCATCTGAATGGGTATATGAATAGGAAGGAGTTAGAGGGATATGGGTCAAATGCTAACAAATGGGACTAGATTAGGTTAGGACAGCTGACATGGACGAGTTGGACCGAAGGGTCTGTTTCCATGCTGTATATGACTCTCAAACCTCCAAACCAAAATAAGCATTTTGTTTCTTGGTGATTTTTGATGCTGAACATGTTATACTTACAAAGTGCAATGATTCACTTTTACTTAATCATTCACTCAGAGATGACTGATCAGACTGGGCATGACACTTGGCAGAAACTACTGCATCCTTGACCAGACATTCTTTGCAAAGTTATGTTCCACAAGGGGGTGAACATTAGTCTCTTGCCCAGCACAGGCCCCTCAAGGACAATGCAGGCAGAGAGTGAGAGTCCAGCCACACACCAGGTTCCATCTTAGTGCTTGTTAGGAAGTTCTAGCAATGATGCATTCTGCCAAATAGCTTTGATGGTCTGCTCAGGGATCCATCTGACAGGATAGAGTCTCGCCTTTTCCCTGCAGGGTCTCAAGCACATTATGTACTGACCACTTTCTGATGAGCTCGTGGTCAAAAGGGTTTTTCTGAACAAGATCCGACACAAGGGTCAGGTGATATGGTCCAACTACTTGGAACATTGCACAGAAATGTGGCCAGGCCCATTCTTCATAACACTGGGGACAGGTAGAACCTCAATATGTAGTGACATCTGATGTTTGTGTGAGAGTCTGTACAAAGTTTGAGGCAGCCTTATACAAAAGTGTCCACAAGGCTGAGAGTGACTTTGGTATAATTTCTGACGACCGACTTGACACTGACATTTTTTACAAACCCACTGACTCCCACAGCTACCTGGATTACACCTCTTCCCACCCTACGTCCTGCAAAAATGCCATCCCGTATTCCCAATTCCTCCGCCTCCGCCGTATCTACTCCCAGGAGGACCAGTTCCACCATAGAACACACCAGATGGCCTCCTTCTTTAGAGACCGCAATTTCCCTTCCCACGTGGTTAAAGATGCCCTCCAACGCATCTCGTCCACATCCCGCACCTCCGCCCTCAGACCCAACCCCTCCAACCGCAACAAGGACAGAACGCCCCTGGTGCACACCTTCCACCCTACAAACCACCGCATAAACCAAATCATCCGCCGACATTCCCGCCACCTCCAAACAGACCCCACCACCAGGGATATATTTCCCCCCCCACCCCTCTCCGCCCCCCACAAAGACCGTTCCCTCCGTGACTACCTGGTCAGGTCCACGCCCCCCTACCACCC
>NC_057738.1:48451203-48452610 GCF_004010195.1 Chiloscyllium plagiosum
TTGTCCGACCTGCCTAGCTCCTTTTCCACCTATCCACTCCACCCTCTCCTCCCTGACCTATCACCTTCATCTCCTCCCCACTCACCCATTGTACTCTATGCTACTCTCTCCCCCCCCCCCCCCCCCCCTATCTTATCTCTCCACGCTTCAGGCTCTCTGCCTTTATTCCTGATGAAGGGCTTTTGCCCGAAACGTCGATTTTGCTGAAGCTCCTCGATGCTGCCTGAATTGCTGTGCTCTTCCAGCACCATTGATCCAGAATCTGGTTTCCAGCATCTGCAGTCATTGTTTTTACCTCAATGACCAAGTTCATACTCACAATAGCTCCAAGTCATGGAACTCGCTTCCAAACAGTCCTGTGGGGCACCGACACCCCTACCGATTGCAGCGGTTCAAGGAGGCGGGCTGACCACCATGTTCAGGGGAAATTGTAAATCTGGCCTTAGTTATCGATGACACCCACATCTCACGAATGAATAAAATAAAAGTAGTTCAGTTTTCTAATTCATTCAGCTAGTCGCAGTCACTAATGGCAAGTCCTTGTTGTAGCAGGCTGAGATTTCCATACTGAATGCCCTCTTTCTGTATCACAACCTAATGTGACTGCTGCTTCTCACTAAGCCTCACAAAATAGATCCTGTGATGCTGGAATCAAGCTGTGAATACCTGGTATTATCCAGACTTAATACATTGTCTTTGATTATGCAAAGCTTCCGAGAACAAGAATGTTCTTATCATTTGCCTCCCAGTTAGACAACAATCTCTTTATCCTGAACAAAATTAAATATTTATTATTGAGTGGATTCTGGGCAATCCAAGATGGAGGATGGGAAAAATTTATGGCTGTAAGAGCTGCTCCTTTTTTTGAGGTATTTTAGGTGCTGGAGATGATTTCCTCGAATTCCAGGAGCAGCAATTACCGTTTTATATGCTGTTGCATTGTTTTGAAACTTTGGAGAAAAAAAGTCAAAACAACAGCAGTTTTAAAGAGAGAAGAGCAGACAAAGGAAGCACATGGTGAGTTCAGTGCAGGAGAGAGAGAGAGAGAGAGAGAACCTGCACAGTTACTGCCTTTGCTGTTTGAATTCATGTATCGCTGGACATCAGAGTGCATCTGGGAAAATTAACATACAGTGAATTTCACAACTAATCTTGGAGGAACTGTTGGACGAAGTTCACAGCACAGAATCAGATACGTTAATTGTTGTTTTAAGTCTGTCCAAGAGAAAGGCTGCAGTAGTGAGTATAGTGGGTTCTTTCTTGATTACATGTTTTTGGAGATAAGTTTCTTGATTAAACTTAAAATATAAGCCATAGCTATTAATTTAACCTGGGGCAGTGTTTGTAGAGGAATAGGACGGTATTATTTTCTGGGTCTGTAGATTGTGAAGGAGCAAAAATGGCCTT
>NC_057738.1:48453142-48460204 GCF_004010195.1 Chiloscyllium plagiosum
CTGCTCGGGAGGATTTAAACTAGTAAGGTGGGGGGTGGGACCCAGGGAGATAGTGAGGAAAGAGATCGATCTGAGATGGGTACAGCTGAGAACAGAAGTGAGTCAAGCAGTCAGGGCAGGCAGGGACAAGGTAGGACTAATAAATTGAACTGCATTTATTTCAATGCAAGGGGCCTAACAGGGAAGGCAGATGAACTCAGGGCATGGTTAGGAACATGGGACTGGGATATCATAGCAATTACGGAAACATGGCTCAGGGATGGGCAGGATTGGCAGCTTAATGTTCCAGGATACAAATGCTACAGGAAGGATAGAAAGGGAGGCAAGAGAGGAGGGGGAGTGGCATTTTTGATAAGGGATAGCATTACAGCTGTGCTGAGGGAGGATATTCCCGGAAATACATATAGGGAAGTTATTTGGGTGGAACTGAGAAATAAGAAAGGGATGATCACCTTATTGGGATCGTATTATAGACCCCCTAACAGTCAGAGGGAAATTGAGAAACAAACTTGTAAGGAGATCTCAGCTATCTGTAAGAATAATAGGGTAGTTATGGTAGGGGATTTTACGTTTCGAAACATCGACTGGGACTGCCATAGTGTTAAAGATTTAGATGGAGCGGAATTTCTTAAGTGTGTACAAGAGAATTTTCTGATTCAGTATGTGGATGTACCTACTAGAGAACTTGGGAAATAAGGCAGGGCAGGTGACTGAGGTGTCAGTGGGGGAACATTTTGGGGCCAGCGACCCATAATTCTATTCGTTTTAAAATTAGTGATGGAAAAGGATAGATCAGATCTAAAAGTTGAAGTTCTAAATTGGAGAAAGGCCCAATTTTGATGGTATGAGGCAAGAACTTTCAAAAGCTGATTGGAGGCAGATGTTTGCAGGTAAAGGGACGGCTGGAAAATGGGAAGCCTTCAGAAATGAGGTAACAAGAATCCAGAGAAAGTATATTCCTGTCAGGGTGAAAGGGAAGGCTGGTAGGTATAGGGAATGCTGGATGACTAAAGAAATTGAGGGTTTGGTTAAGAAAAAGAAGGAAGCATATGTCAGGTATAGACAGGATAGATTGAGTGAATCCTTAGAAGCGTATAAAGAAAGTAGGAGTATACTCGAGGGAAATAAGGAGGGCAAAACGGGGACATGAGCTAGCTTTGGCAAATAGAATTAAGGAGAATCCAAAGGGATTTTACAAATATATTAAGGACAAAAGGGTAACTAGAGAGAGAATAGGGCCCCTCAAAGATCAGCTAGGTGACCTTTGTGTGGAGCCACAAAAAATGGGAGAGATGCTAAATGAATATTTTGCTTCAGTATTTACTGTGGAAAAGGATATGGAAGATATAGACTGTAGGGAAATAGATGGTGACACCTTGCAAAATGTCCAGATTACAGAGGAGGAAGTGCTGCATGTCTTGAAGTGTATAAAGGTGGATAAATCCCCAGGACCTGATCAGGTGTACCCGAGAACTCAGTGGGAAGCTAGAGAAGTGTTTGCTGGACCTCTTGCTGAGATATTTGTATCATCGATTGTCACAGATGAGGTGCCGGAAGACTGGAGATTGGCAAACATGGTGTCACTGTTTAAGAAGGGTGGTAAAAACAAGCCAGAGAACTATAGACCAGTGAGCCTGACTTTGGTGGTGGGCAAGTTGTTGAAGGGAATCCTGAGAGACAGGATGTACATGTATTTGGAAAGGCAAGGACTGATTCGGGATTGTCAACATGGCTTTGTGCATGGGAAATCATGTCTCACAAACTTGACTGAGTTTTTTGAAGAAGGAACAAAGAAGATTGATGAGGGCAGAGTGGTAGATGTGATCTATGTGGACTTTAGTAAGCTGTTCAACAAGGTTCCCCATGAGAGATTGATTAGCAAGGTTCGATCTCATGGACTACAGGGAGAACGAGCTATTTGGATACAGAACTGGCTCAAAGGTAGAAGACAGAAGGTGGTGGTGGAGGGTTGTTTTTCAGACTGGAGGCCTGTGACCAGTGGAGTGCCACAAGGATCGGTGATGGGCCCTCTACTTTTTGTCATTTACATAAATGAGTGGAATGCGAGCGTAAGAGGTACAGTTAGTAAGCTTGCAGATGATATCAAAATTGGAGGTGTAGTGGACAACAAAGAGGGTTACCTCAGATTACAACAGGATCTGGACCAGATAGGCCAATGGGCTGAGAAGTGGCAGATGGAGTTTAATTCAGATAAATGCGAGGTGCTGCATTTTGGGAAAGCAAATCTTAGCAGGACTTATACATTTAAAGGTAAGGTCCTCGGGAGTGTTGCTAAACAATGACACCTTGGAGTGCAGGTTCATAGCTCCTTGAAAGTGGAGTCACAGATAGATAGGATCACGAAGAAGGCATTTGGTATGCTTTCCTTTATTAGTCAGAGTATTGAGTACAAGAGTTGGGAGGTCATGTTGCAGCTGTACGGGACATTGGTTAGGCCACTGTTGGAATATTGCGTGCAATTCTGGTCTCTTTCCTATTGGAAAGATGTTGTGAAACTTGAAAGGGTTCAGAAAAGATTTACAAGGATGTTGCCAGGATTGGAGGATCTGAGCTACAGGGAGAGGCTGAACAGGCTGGGGCTGTTTTCCCTGTAGCATCGGAGGCTGAGGGGTGACCTTATAGAGGCTTACAAAATTATGAGGGGCATGGATAGGATAAAAAGACAAAGTCTTTTCCCTAGGGTCGGGGAGTCCAGAACTAGAGGGCATAGGTTTAGGGTGAGAGGGGAAAGATATAAAAGAGACCTAAGGGGCAACTTTTTCACGCAGAGGGTGGTACTTGTATGGAATGAGCTGCCAGAGGAAGTGGTGGAGGCTGGTACAATGGCAACATTTAAGAGGCATTTGGATGGGTTTCTGAATAGGAAGGGTTTGGAGGGATATGGGCCGGGTGCTGGCAGGAGGGACTAGATTGGGTTGGGATATCTGGTCGGCATGGACGGGTTGGACCGAAGGGTCTGTTTCCATGCTGTACATCTCTATGACTCTAAGTGGAGTTGAGTTTGATTCTTCTGAAAATGACTGTGCTATAAATCAAATGTATGTTGCTTTAAATACATCAGGCCAAATCCAACAAACAGGTTCATCAAGTAATGTGGGTGAGGGAGCTATGGTTTGGCGGAGGGGTGAAGGGGGCTAGGGTTAGGGAAGGTGAGGGTGCTAGTGGGGTGGGGTTGGAGTTGAGCGTGTGGGTGGGGGAAGTGTTGGTGGTGGTGGGATTGGTAGTGAGGGATTGAAGAAGTTTGTGATATTGACTGATATAATAGATGAACTTCAAGTTAGATCAACGTTGTTGAGAGATGCAAATTAATAATTGAGGATTGAGATCAGGAGGAAAACCTTCACACTGTGAATTAACATTTAGCTGAGAACATGAAGAAGAATGATGTACAGGCGAAGAGCCCACAGATATTCAGGAACTTGTTGAATGGTTAGACTGGAGGATTATTGGATTTAGGTTTTGATTGGGAAGACAGACTGAATAGCCTTCCTTGTCTTTTTTTTAACTCTGGTCCTCCACAGGAAATAGCCGTCATTTTGATGCTGGTTTTCTGGGTCCTCTCAAATTCTTGACCATCATTTTCAACTGTTACTGCTGTTGCCATGATCTGCAAGACTTTGTGTCTTTGTGTCCGTGTGTTCTTTATTTTAACCAACACAGGTTTTGGGCACTCACAACCCAACTCCCTGTGACTCCCTTCACATTAATTATTTCAAAGGGAGATCTAGGCACAGTTTTTCTCGTAAAACCCAAAGTAACACAAATCAGCAAACAGTTTATAACTGGAGACAGCAGGTATGTGCTAATCTAAAACTGAACTTTACTGCCAAGCCTGTTTGAACAGGCTTCACTCTGCAGCCAATGGAGCAACTTAAATCAAAGAATAATCTTACTCCTCATGGTCTTCAGTTACTGAAAGGAATCTCACTTGTAACAGAAGTTATATCACTGAATCTGGACACACTCAGGTTTGGCATCAGATCACTGAACTTGGCAACAGTACAGATGTGTCTGATTACCAGGGGAAATTGAGAAAAAGGAAACAAGTTTCATTTGGAATAATAGAGATTCTCCAAGTTAATACTGTAATCTGTTAATATGAGGCCAGTCTTTCTGAACATTCTTTTTCACTGGAACGTTAATTAATTCCTTCAACATTTATTTGTCAGTAAATGAATGATCCTCAGGAGATTAATCCTTTATCAATTAAAAATTCCTCATTGTTTGAATATTTAATATTTCGATGCCTTTACAGGTGTGAGTAATGGTAAACAGTTAAAGTCCCAGCAACACAAACCTTTTCTGCAGAGAATTTGTTCACATGTTTATGTCCAGTCCCAGTATAAATAACCCAGTATAAACGACCCAGTATAAATGGTGTTATTGTGTCATGCTGTAAGTGGTTTGCTTTCAAAAGCTTCTTGGGTTCAGTGATATCAGTTTCTGCTTGGTCTCTGCCAGTGTTGATGAACTTACCCACTATCCATCTATGTTCTGTAACCCACTGAATTTACGAATTGTTAGACCTGATATGTGACAATAACCTGCTAACTGACACCTAGTTTGAGTTCTGTCAATGCCACTCAGCTTCAGAATTTATTACAGCCCAGTCCAAACATGCTCAAAAAAGCTGAATTTTAAGAGATGAGGTGAGAGTCATTGCCCTTGACAATAAGGCCACGTTTGAATGAGGAGAAAGTGAGGACTGCAGATGCAAGGAAAACTTCTTCCTGATGAAGGGCTTATGTTCGAAATATCAACTCTCCTTCTCCTTGGATGATGCCTGACCTGCTGTGCTTTTCCAGCATCACACTCTCGACCCACATTTAAATGAGTGTAGCATCAAGAAGCCCCACAAAAACTGGTATCAGTTGGCAGGGAAAAAAACTGTCTACTGGTTGGAGTCAGGCCTGCAAATTGGAAGATGGTTGTGATTGTAGGAGGTCAGTCATCTCAGCTCCAGGACATCTCTGGGGGAGTTCCTCAGGGTAGTGTCCCAAGCCCAACCATCTTCAGCTGCTTTATCAATGACCTTTGCTCCATTGTAGGATCAGAAATGGGGATATTCACTGATGATTACACATTGTTCAGCACTGAATAGGCTCCCTTGTCATTATTTAACTTCTGACCTCCACAGAAAACAGCCACCATTTTCACGCTGGTTTTTTTTGGGTCATCTCAAACTCTTGACCATCATTTTCAGCCATTACCGCTGTCCCCAGATACTGAAATAGTCTATATGCAAATGCACAAGATCTGGAAATTATCCACGCTTGGAATGACAAGTGGCAAGTCACATTCAGATGAATGGGAGAATCAGGGGGTAATTGGCTGCTTTGGGACTTGACCAGGTGACTTGGAAAGACCTGAGGAAGCTCTCGCTGCCACACTCGGGCACTGTGTCCAAAAGTTAAATGTAAAATATTACACCAGCTCTCACCCTCACACCCCCTCACCCTCACACCCCTTCAATTCCCTCATCCTCACACCCCTCATCCTCACACTTCCTCAATCCCCCTTGACCTTGATACCCCTTCAATGGATGTGTGAGTGATGATGAAGGTGCAAAAACACTTTGAGAGGATTTGGAGAGGCTAAGTGAATGGGTGGATATTTGACAGATGTTGTAAAATGTGGAGAAATGCGAGATTATCCATTTTAGTAAAAAAAGCAGAAATATGAAAGTGATCAAGCAGAGTCAACGTGGTTTCATGAAGAAGACATCATTCCTGACAAATTTATTGGAATTTTTTAAGGTCTAAAAAACAGGACAGATAAAGGGGAAGCTGTGGATGTAATATGTGAATTATCAGAAGGAGTTTGATAAGGTGCCACACTTAGGGCTACTTAATAAGATAAGAAACCATGGTATAGCAGGTAGTATATTACCATGGATAGAGGATTAGTTGACTAATAGAAGAGAGAGAGTTGGGATAAAGGGAACATTTTCAGGATGATAACCTGTAACTTGTGGAGTACCACAGGGATCAGTGACTTGGATTAATGAGTTGGATGGGGAAAGTGAATGTACATTTGCCACAATTTGCATAACACAAAAACAAGTGGGAAGGCAAGTGATGAAGACAACCTAAGGAATCAACCAGTGATAGAGACAGATTCAGTGATAGGGCAAAAACTTGACAGATAGGATATAATGTGGGAAAATATGAGGTTATATACTTTGGCAGGAAGGATAGAGGAGCTAAATATTATTTAAATAAAGAAAGAATATAAAAAGCTGCATAATGGAGAGATTTGCGAATCCTCGTCTGTGAATCACAAAAAGCTAGCATCCCAAGTTCAGCAGTCAATATGGAAGGCAAATACAATGTTGGCTTTTATCTCAAAGGGTACAGAGCATAAACACCTTGATGTTTTACTGAACCTATACAAGGTACTAGTTAGACCACAGCAGGAATGCTGTGAACAGTTTGGGCCCCTTCTCTAAGGAAAGGTGTAATGGCATTGGAGGCAGTCAGTCAGGGTTCACTAGGCTGTTACCGGATATAGAAGGACTGGTTTATGAGGAGAGGTTGAGTGGATTTGGCCTGTATTCATTGGAGTTTAGAAGAATGTGAGGTGACCTCCTTGTAACCTACAAGATTCTTAGGGATTTGATGTGGAGTGGTCACTTCCCCTTGTTGGAGAGTCAGGGACCATCATCTTAGAATAAGGGGTTGCGCATTTAAGACAGAGATAAGGAGAAATATCTTCTCTCTGAGCATAGTGAATTAGTGGAATTCTTTACCATAGAGGATTTTTGAGACTGGGCCATTAAGTATATTCAAGAACATAGAACATAGAAGAATACAGCGCAGTATAGGCCCTTCGGCCCTCGATGTTGCGTCGATCCAAGCCCACCTAACCTACACTAGCCCACTATCCTCCATATGCCTATCTAATGCCCGCTTAAATGCCCACAATGAGGGATAGTCCACCACTGCTACTGGCAGGGCATTCCATGAACTCACGACTCGCTGAGTAAAGAACCTACACCTAACATCTGTCCTATACCTACCCCCCCCTTAATTAAAGCTATGC
>NC_057738.1:48460622-48467279 GCF_004010195.1 Chiloscyllium plagiosum
TCATCCGCAAACTTGCTTACCCAACCTTCTAACCCCTCTTCCAGGTCATTTATAAAAATGACAAACAGCAATGGTCCCAAAACAGATCCTTGCGGAACACCGCTAGTGACGGCACTCCATGAAGAAACTTTGCCATCAACTACTACCCTCTGTCTTCTTCCATCCAGCCAATTCCTAATCCAAACCTCCAACTCACCCCTCAATGCCATATCTCCGTATTTTCTGCAGTAGCCTACCATGGGGAACCTTATCAAACGCCTTACTAAAATCCATATATACCACATCTACCGCTTTCCCCTCATCAACCTCCTTCGTCACCTTTTCAAAGAATTCAATAAGGTTTGTGAGGCACGACCTGTCCTTCACAAAACCATGCTGACTATCCTTGATCACATTATTCCTATCCAGATGTTCCTAAATCCTATCCCTTACAATTCTCTCTAAGATTTTGCCCACAACAGAAGTGAGACTCACCGGCCTATAGTTACTAGGGTTATCCCTACTCCCCTTCTTGAACAAGGGAGCCACATTTGCTATCCTCCAGTCTTCTGGCACTATTCCTGTAGACAATGAGGACATAAAAATCAAGGCCAATGGCTCTGCAATCTCCTCCCTTGCTTCCCAGAGAATCCTAGGATAAATGCCATCAGGCCCAGGGGGCTTATCTATTTTCACCCTTTCCAGAATTTCCAACACCTCTTCTCTACATACCTCAAAGCCATCCATTCTACTTAATTGTGACTCAGTATTCACATCGACAACAATGTCCTGTTCCTGAGTGAATACTGACGAAAAGTATTCATTCAGTGTCTCCCCAATCTCTTCAGCCTCCACACGCAACTTCCCACTACTATCCTTGACTGGACCTATTCCTAGCCTAGTCATTCTTTTATTACTGACATACCTATAGAGATAAACAAATTTTTAATCAGTGTGACGATGCTGCTCCTTTAACAAGGTTATGTTGTTCTTGGTTTTTTTTCAGGAGGTTCCAAAATGTTTGGGGTTTACTTGAAGAAGCTTTTAAGTTTAAAAAAATACTTGTACAATGAATGGGGAGCGGCCAGTTCTCCCAGCTCAGCTTTTCTCTGGTTCGGGTTTGGTTTGGTTTTACAGGCAGTCAGTTGGAAGGCTGCTGGACCAAGAAACAGCTACATGGAAGAAGATGTTCCATGCTGAATCTCTCTGCCATCTCTCTCTCTCTCTCGAAAGACCCTGGGTTGGATTTTTCCTGTTTTTGGAAAGCAGTATTTATGGGGATTGTTGAAAGTATTTGGAACAGCATCATTAAGCTGGGATAATCTGTTGGGTTTTCGGGTAGAGGTAGTTATTCTACATTCTGTTCTCTTTTATGTGTGTTTCATTTGGCAATCTTGCAAATAATTTCTATTTTGTTTAAAACTAAGTGGTTGGGTCAGATGCATCACTCCTGGAATATCCACTCACACCTGCTTAAAAGAGCTTGAAAAGTTAGGGTCCGGGCTGCTTTCTTGAAATGTTTTGAGGGGGTCTGGCCTGGTCCATAATATCAGTAAGGGGGGGAATCGAGGGTTACGGGTAAAAGGCAGAAAAGTAGAGTTTGAGATTATCAGATCAACCATGATCTTATTGAATCGTGGATCAGACTTGATGGGCTGAATGGTCAACTTCTACTCCTAAATCTTAGGGCTTTATAGAGATAGGATGGTTGTAAGGGCTGGCAGAGATTACATAGGGAGGGATGTGGGCCTGAAGGGGGTTGCAGAGATAGAGAGGGAGTTGCAGACTGGAGGAGGTTCCAAAGTAAGGGAGAGGCATGGGGTCTGGAGGAGGTTATAGAGATATTGAGGGATGTAGGATCTGGTATAGGATACAGAGATTGGGAGGGTTGTATGAGCTGGAGGAGATTATGGAGAGTAGTGATATATTTGAAAACTAGAATGAGCATTTTAATTGGCAGATATTGCAGGTCAGCAAGCATGGGGTGATAAGAAATTGATGCTTGGTGCAAGTTAGGACACAGGTGGCAGAGATTTCAATGATCTTGAGTTTATAGGAATGTGAGCAGTAATTCAGGAAGTTATTCGAATAAGCAAATGCTGAGGTAACATGAACAAGGGTTTTGAACCAGATGAGCTTTTACAACAAACAATAATTTACACAGTCATAAGTCGACTAGCTCTGACTTTCAGTTTCAGCATTTGCCGTGGTGGGGTTTGAACCCATGTCCTGAGGACAATTAGCCTGGAATCTGTGGATTACCCATGCAATGACGTTACTGCTACATTATCACTTCTGCTAATCAACAAACAACAATGTTTAGTTTTTCTTTGCTTTGTTGATCAGCAATAACTTGTTCGAGGTATGCGTGAATTTGTGTGAGTACCTAGTTTATAACCAACATTCTCTTTTTTGACATATTTGTATGAATAAATCATTTGGATGTGGTTTACTTGATCTTTGCAGGATAAAAGTTTTGTAAAATTCTTGAGATGTTTTTAACCTTGCAGGATCTGAACCATAAACATTTAAAAAATCCATGAAATACAATGCTATTCTTTTAGTTTCAATGTGTTTAAATATAGGTTCATGGAAAACTAGGACTACCTTGTTGTTTGCATGCAGCTGGAGTAGTAAGCACCTGGGTGGAACTCTCAAAGTCTGTAATATAAGCAAGAATCTTAAATAACATAGTCAAGTTGTAAAGTGAGTTTTGAGAGGATTACTTCAGTATAAAACAAATTCTCCTGAAATGTAGGTTTGTGTTGCATCTTTACAATGCATACCCCTAGTCAGCTGTTGCATGTATAGCTTTCATTTTATGTGGAAACTTTAGTTAAAAATTAGCTCATGTCTTGTAAGGTCTGGTCTGTAAATACTTACTTTTCCTCAGGGCTAGCAACAAGAATGAATGTGGGACAACTTTTTATTAAACATTTCATACATACTTTTACACAACTTTTCTTCTTCTCAGTGTAATACTTGGAGAAATACTCAAAATCAAATTTTATCACCCAGCAGCATAATTTCAAGCTAACCATATAAGGTAAAGAGGGTATCAGTTACATAATTACATTTTTCTCCATTTTATGAACAGCTCAAGTCATCAGTTACAATAATAATTGTTAACAATATCAACAAAGTAACTATAAATTAAGCAACTATGAAAAGGTATAAAGGACTTAATCAGAATCTGAACATTTTTGAGGTGAACATTTTGTATTCTATGTTCTAATTACTCTAATCCTGATTACAGGGTATCTGCACCAGCTCACCTTAAATTTGTTTCAAAGACTTGAGTAATGAAATTATGATTATTAGTGTAGAACGCTGTTCCTATTGAAAAAGTGCAGCTTTGCAGCTCTCTATTCAGGACTGCTCGGTTTGCTCTTTCTGCAATAGTTTAAAAAGCACCACACTTTTACATATGGCATTAGTAATGCTGCTGTAATCAATGTAATTTTCAAATGGATTTTTTGTCAGTCGGCCCAAGCTGATGATGTTAAAAATCACACAATACCAGGTTATTGTCTAACAGGTTTATTTGGAAACATTAGCTTTCGGAGTGCTGCTCCTTCATTAGGTAGCTGTGGGCCATAAGACACAGAATTTATAGCTAAAGATTTATAGCCAAAAATGATATATTGAGCAAACTTGGATCTGTTAAATCACCTTCTCAAGATGACTTAAGGTTTTATAACAAAAGGTGATGTCTCAGCTCAGACAGTGCATTAAAGGTGTGAGATTAGAGTCTGTCTCTATCCCAATCGTGAGTCAGACTGGTTTGATTTCCAAATTGGAATTTACAAAATATTACATTGATTTTTATAGGACTCCTATAGTGTGGAGGCAGGCCCTTTGGCTTAACAAGTCCACATCAACCGTCCAAAGAGTAACCCACCCAAACCCATTTTCCTATCCTATTATCCTATATTTGCCCCTGACTAATGCACCTAACCTACACATCCCTGAACACTATGGCCAATTTACCATGGTCAATTCACCTAACCACATTGTTGAATTGTGGGAGGAAACCGGAGCACCAGGCGAAAACCCATGCAGACACAGGGGGACGATGTACAAACTCCACACAGTCGCCTGAGGTTGGAATTAAACCAGTTTCCCTAGCGCTGTGAGGCAGCAGTGCTAACCATTGAATCACCGTGCTGCCATTGACTGCTTGCACGTTGTGCATTTTTGAACAAAATAGGTGTGCCTGCAAATATAATACTGCAAACACAAATTCACCACATAGACTTATATGTGTGTGTGCATGCATGACAGAGAGATAGTGTGTGTGTGTGTGTGCATATGCGTATGTGTGTGTGAGAGCACGTGAGAGAGTGTGTTTGCTTGTGTGAAAGCTTGGTAAAGTGTGTGCGTGGGTGTGATGGAGTGTAAGCTTGTGGGAGGATGTGTGTGTGGTTGTAAGTATGGGGAGCTGTATATATGTGCGTTTTGAGAAAGGGCCTGCATGAGTGTGTGAGTGTATAAGAGTGTGTATGTATGTGTGCTTGTGTGTGTATGAGAGATTGTACAGTGTAGTGGGGTCACCTGCAGTGTGACATGAACCCAAGGTGTCTTGGTTGAGACTATCCCCATGGGTACCGAACTTGGCTATCAGCCTCTGCTCGACCACTTTGTGTTGTTGCCTGTCCTGAAGTCCGCCTTGGAGGATGGTCACCCGAAGATCTGAGCCAAAATGTCACTGGCTGCTGAAGTGCTCCCCAGCTGAGGGGGAATACCCCTGTCTGGTGATTGTTGCACAGTGTCCATTCATCCATTGTCATAGCACCTGCTTGGTTTCGCCAATATCTGAGCAGAGATGTCCCCTTTTGATATAAAACCTTAACTTATCTCAAGAAGGTGTCTTAAAAGAAGTTCTGGGATTTATATTTTAATGAACTGGAACCTACAACCTACTCTAAAAGATGAAAAACTTAAGAACAATCCAAGTTTGCTCAATATATCATTTCAGTTGCATGATACGGTCATCTTTTGCTATAAATTCTGTGTCTTATGATCTTATGCTCCACAACCTCCTGATGGGTGGCACAGTGGCTCAGTGGTTAGCACTGCTGCCTCACAGCGCCAGGGACCTGGGTTTGATTCCTGCTTTGGGCGACTGTCTGTGTGGAGTTTGCACATTCTCCATGTATCTGTGTGGGTTTCCTCCCACAATCTAAAGATGTGCAGGTCAGGTGAATTGGCTATGCTAAATTGCCCATAGTGATAGGTGCATTAGTCAGGGGTAAGTGTAGAGGAATGGCTCTGGGTGGGTTACTCTTCGGAGGGTTGGTGTGGACTTGCGGATGCTGCCTGACTGGCTGTGCTTTACAACCACCACTCTAAAGTAGACTTTGATTTCCAGCATCTGCAGTCCTCACTTTTGCCTTGTTGGGCCAAAGGGCCTGTTTCCATACTATAGAGAATCTAATCATGAAGAAGGAGCGCTCCGAAAGCTAGTGCTTCCAAATGAGCCTGTTGGACTATAACCTAGTGTTGTGTGATTTTTAACTTTGTCCCCCCAGTGCAACACCAGCATTTCCACATCAAGCCAGTGATGGTACAGAGCCTCAAACAGGAGTTAATTAAAGCACAGAATGTATTAGTCAGCCAGCCAAACTTAAATAACATGTTTTGATTTTCCTCAAGACAGTCTACTTCATCAAGGTTTCAGCTTATGTTATTGATTAGATATTTATATTGTACAAACTCTCCTTGCTTTATATTTTGTAGTGTGGCTAGTCAATGTATCTATGTGAATTAAACAATTGTTCTGAAAATGAATCAAACTAAGTGTTTTCACCTCCTTGCTGTTGTTACTAAAAATGTCCCATATAGTTATACCCAAATGCATAACTGATTCTAGGTCCTGGCTACTCCGTTTGTCTAACAAGCACTAAACTGTTTGCAAAAACAATTACTTAGTTTAAGATTCAATACCCTACGTTTTCCACCGGTTGATGCCCAAGAGTTTGGGATCGATCCTTCATGTTAATTTTCATAGGTCACTTAGATGTTCTGATATCAGCATTTCCCTCTCACACATCCCACAATTCCTTCTTGCCTGTTCCACATTTTCTCTCCAGTGGATTTTTCAGGCCCAAGTTTAGTTGACTTTTTCTGATACACAAGTCAATAAATTACCTGAATCATTCAACCAGGCAAACCACATATATGTAAACTTATTAATAATCAGTATGTCAATTCCATAATAAATATTTTTCATCAAATACAAAAAAATGAAGGTTATTTGGGGGTAAGCAGCTTCCTAGTCAAATAAGATTGGGAACTAAAATGGTCTGAAGTAAATGATGCCTGGGAGCAAGTTCAAACTTTTCGCAATGCTTTGGGATTTTCTCTGATTTGCTTTGAAGTTCTCTTGTAAAAATGTTTTACATGAGGGTCTTGAGCAGCTTGCAGAAAGAGGCTGTTGTGATAGTTGCAGGATTTTGATGTTTCAGTAAGAACAGAGAAGATGGTAAAAGAGGGGGAGGTGTGGCATTGTTGGTCAAGGACAGCATTACAGTTGCAGAAAGGATGTTTGGGGGCTCGTCAACTGAGATAGTATGGGCTGAAGTTGGAAACGGAAAGGAGAGGTCACCCTGTTGGGAGTTTTCTATAGGCTCCGAACAGTTCCAGAGATGTAGAGGAAAGGATAGCAAAGATGATTCT
>NC_057738.1:48467326-48468499 GCF_004010195.1 Chiloscyllium plagiosum
GAAGGAAACTGCAGGGGATAGGCACATTAGAAATGTGGAGCTAATTCAAGGAAAAGCTACTGTGTGTCCTAGATAAGTATGTACCTGTCAGGCAGGGAGGAAGCTGTAGAGCGCAGGAGCCGTGGTTTACGAAGGCTTATGTCAGGATGAGATGTGAAGGCTCAGTTAGGGCCCTTAGGGTTATAAGGTAGCCAGGAAAGACCTAAAGAGAGAGCTCAGAAGAGCCAGGAGGAGACATGAGAAGTTGTTGGTGGATAGGATCAGGGTAAACCCTAAGGCTTTCTATAGGTATTTAAGGAATTAAAGAATGACAAGAGTAAGATTAGGGCCAATCAAGGATAGTAGTGGGAAGTTGTGTGTGGAGTCAGAGGAGATAGGGGAAGCACTAAATGAATACTTTTCAACAGTATTCACTCTAGAAAACGACAATGTTGTCGAGGAGATTACTGAAATCCAGGCTACTAGACTGGGTGTGATTGAGGTTCACAGGGAAGAGGTATTAGAAATCCTGCAGAGTGTGAAAATAGATAAGTCCCCTGGGCCGAATGGGATTTATCCTAGGATCCTCTGGGAAGCCAGGGAGAAGATTGCCGAGCCTTTGGCATTGATCTTTAAATCGTCATTTCTACAGGAATAGTGCCAGAAGACTGGAGGATAGCAAATATGGTTCCCCTGTTCAAGAAGGGGAGTAGAGACACCTGAGGTAGTTATAGACCAGTGAGCCTTACTTCAGTTGTTGGTAAAGTGTTGGAAAAGGTTATACGTGATAGGATTTATAATCATCTAGAAAAGAATAATTTGATTAGGGATAGTCAGCATGGTTTTGTGAAGGGTAGGTCGTGCCTCACAAACCTTATTGAGTTCTTTGAGAAGATGACCAAACAAGTAGATTAGAGTAAACCGGTTGATGTGGTGTATATGGATTTCAGCAAGGCGTTCGATAAGGTTCCCCACAGTAGGCTATTGTACAAAATGCGAGGGAATGGGATTGTGGGAGGTATAGCAGTTTGGATCAGTAATTGGCTTGCTGAAAGAAGACAGAGGGTGGTGGTTTATCTGAAATGTTCATCCTGGAGTCTAGTTACCAGTGGTGTACCGCAAGGGTCGGTGTTGGGTCCACTGCTGTTCATCATTTTCATAAACGACCTGGATGAGGGCGTAGAAGGGTGGGTT
>NC_057738.1:48468564-48480357 GCF_004010195.1 Chiloscyllium plagiosum
CTGGGCTAATGGTAAGATTCTTGGTAGTGTAGATGAGCAGAGAGATCTTGGTGTCCAGGTACACAGATCCTTGAAAGTTGCCACCCAGGTTGATAGGATTGTTAAGAAGGCACACAGTGTTTTAGCTTTTATTAATAGAGGGATCGAGTTCCGGAACCATGAGGTTATGCTGCAGCTGTACAAAGCTCTGGTGCAGCCGCACTTGGAGTATTGTGTACAGTTCTAGGCACCGCATTATAAGAAGGATGTGGAAGCTTTGGAAAGGGTGCAGAGGAGATTTACTCGGATGTTGCCTGGTATGGAGGGAAGGTCTTATGAGGAAAGGCTGAAGGACTTGAGGCTGTTTTTGTTAGAGAGAAGATGGTTGAGAGGTGACTTAATAGAGACATATAAAATAATCAGAGAGTTAGATAGGATGGACAGGGAGACCCTTTTTCCAAGTATGGTGATGGCGAGCATGAGGGGGCATAGCTTTAATTTGAGGGGTGATAGATATAGGACAGATGTTAGAGGTAGTTTTTTTCTCAGAGAGTAGTAAGGGTATGGAATGTTTTGCCTGCAATGGTAGTAGATTCGCCAACTTTAAGTACATTTAAGTCATCATTGGACAAGCATATGGACGTACATGGAATAGGGTAGGTTAGATGGGCTTCAGATTGGTATGACAGGTCAGCGCAACATCAAGGGTCGAAGGGCCTGTACTGTGCTGTAATGTTCTATGTTCTATAGTTACAGTTCCTGCTTCGATGGAGAAGCAATAGGTGCCTCCCTAGTGGGTAAGGAGGAGTAAAGTGAAGAGAAAGAATAAGGGCAATGGAAATAATACATTTAGGTCTGACAGGCAGCCAAAATGCACAGGTGAATGGACAAAATGCTTCAACACAACTGGGCCTTTCCATTACTCAAGAGAGCAGGAAAACACAGATAATTGAGTTTAAAAAGTAACTGGCACAATAACCAACTGTTTTGAAATTTTTTGAAATTATTACAATTGTTACAATATTTGGGACACTTCTAATCTGATTACAGGAGATTTATTTAGGCTTAATTAGTACGGCTAATGCTGTGAAGAATAAAGATACATAGGAATCAAACTGGGTAATTGTATCTTCACACCTATTAGGATATCATGGATGTGTTTTTGTTTGTTCCTGTTGCTTAGTGCAGAAACAGAAACAAACAATCTCGAGGAAGCAAGTGAGAGTGAGGAGCGTCTGCAGAAATATAAAATGAAAACTCACTCGAGCAAACCCTGTAATTTTATTCAGTAAGCAATCCAATAATAACCTTCTGTTTATCATATGCTTTTGCATATTTCTGGGTTTGTATTGCAAGTCAATACCACTTGCAGGTTGCTTTTGAACCCATTAATTGCATTAATTTTCCTTTCAAGATTGAACCAGACTTTACACTAAGCTGAATTACAAACTTCTGACTATCTGAACCATCTGATTGTGTTAGCCTTAAACTTCCTAAAATAATGAACAATCTTCCTCAACAAGGTCAGTACCAGATTAAAGTGACACATATTCGGGAACCAACCATCTACGTCTTGGAAATCCTGGAAGATGGGTGGTCATGTTGCGGCTGTATAGGACATTGGTTAGGCCACTTTTGGAATATTGTGTGCAATTCTGGTCTCCCTCCTATTGGAAGGATGTTGTGAAACTTGAAAGGGTTCAGAAAAGATTCACAAGGATGTTGCCAGGATTGGAGGGTTTGAGCTACAGGGAGAGGCTGAATAGGCTGGGGCTGTTTTCCCTGAAGCTTCGGAGGCTGAGGGGTGACCTTATAGAGGTTTATAAAATCATGAGGAGCATGGATAGGATAAATAGACAAGGTATTTTCCCTGGAGTGGGGGAGTCCAGAATTAGAGGCCACAGGGAGTTTTGAGAATATTTGTTGCTCAAGTTGAGGTTCTGGTATAAGTTTGTTCACTGAGCTGGAAGGTTCATTTTCAGACGTTTCATCACCATACTAGGTAACATCATCAGTGAGCCTCCGGTGAAGCACTGGTGTTAGTGACCCACTTTCTATTTATGTGTTTATGTTTCTTTGGGTTGGTGATCATTTCCTGTGGTGATACAATTTCCTGTTCTTTTCACAGAGGGTGGTAAATGGGGTTCAGGTTAATGTGTTTATTGATAAAGTTCCGGTTGGAATGCCATGCTTCTAGGAATTCTTGTGTGTGTCTCTATTTGGCTTGTCTGATGATGGATGTGTTGTCCCAGTTGAAGTGGTGTCCTTCCTCATCTGTATGTAAAGATACTAGTGAGAGTGGGTTGTGTCTTTTTATGGCTAGTTAATGTTCAACACATTGACATGGAGTTATTTGAAGAGGTGTCAAGTAGATTAGACCAGGGAAACCCAGTGGATGTGGTCTATCTAGACTTCCAAAAGGCCTTTGATAAGGTGCCACACGGGAGGTTGCTGAGTAAGGTGAGGGCCCATGGCGTTCGAGGTGAGCTACTGGTATGGATTGAGGATTGGCTGTCTGACAGAAGGCAGAGAGTTGGGATAAAAGGTTCTTTTTCGGAATGGCAGTCGGTGACAAGTGGTGTCCCACAGGGTTCAGTGTTGGGGCCGCAGCTGTTCACGTTATATATTAATGATCTGGATGAAGGGACTGGGGGCATTCTAGCGAAGTTTGCCGATGATACAAAGTTAGGTGGACAGGCAGATGGTACTGACGAAGTGGGGAGGCTGCAGAAGGATCTAGACAGTTTGGGAGAGTGGTCCAGAAAATGGCTGATGGAATTCAATGCGAGCAAATGCGAGGTCTTGCACTTTGGAAAAAACAATAAAAGCATAGACTACTTTCTAAACGGTGAGAAAATTCATAAAGCCAAAGTACAAAGGGATCTGGGAGTGCTAGTCGAGGATTCTGTAAAGGTAAACATGCAGGTTGAGTCTGTGATTAAGAAAGCGAATGCAATGTTGTCATTTATCTCAAGAGGGTTGGAATATAAAAGCACCGTTGTGCTACTGAGACTTTATAAAGCTCTGGTTAGGCCCCATTTGGAGTACTGTGTCCAGTTTTGGTCCCCACACCTCAGGAAGGACATACTGGCACTGGAGCATGTCCAGCGGAGGTTCACACGGATGATCCCTGGAATGATAGGTCTAACATACGAGGAACGGCTGACCTGGAATGATAGGTCTAACATACGAGGAACGGCTGAGGATCCTGGGATTGTATTCATTGGAGTTGAGAAGATAAAGGGGAGATCTAATAGAAACTTACAAGATAATACATGGCTTGGAAAGGGTGGACGCTAGGAAATTGTTTCCGTTAGGCGAGGAGACTAGGACCCGTGGACACAACCTTAGAATTAGAGGGGGTAAATTCAGAACAGAAATGCGGAGACATTTCTTCAGCCGGAGAGTGGTGGGCCTGTGGAATTCATTGCCGCGGAGTGCAGTGGAAGCCGGGACGCTAAATGTCTTCAAGGCAGAGATTGATAAATTCTTGATGTCACAAGGAATTAAGGGGTCCGGGGAGAATGCGGCTAAGTTGAGTTGAAATGCCCATCAGCCATGATTGAATGGCGGAGTGGACTCAATGGGCCGAATGGCCTTACTTTCACTCCTATGTCTTATGGACCACTCTCTGCAAAAAGAACAGGAAATTGCATCACCACAAGAAGTGACATCACCAACCCAAGGAAACCTAAACACATAAAGAGAAAGTGGGTCATTCACACTACTGCTTCACTGGAGGCTCACTGATGATGTTATCTAGTATGGTGACAAAACACCGAAAAACAAACCTTCCAGCTTAGTGAGCAAATTACATCCAGAGGTCATAGGTTTAGGGTGAGAGGGAAAACTTTCAAAAAGGACCGAAGGGGAGCCTTTTCATGCAAAGGGTGGTGTATGTATGGAATGAGTTGCCAGGGGAAGTGGTAGAGGCTGGTACAAATACAACATTTAAAAAGGTAACTGGATGAGTATAAGAATAGGAGGCCATATTGGATTTGGTACTCGGTAATGAACCGGGACAAGTGATGGGCTTGTTAGTGAGTGAACATTTTGGTGATGGTGACCACAATTCTGTGACTTTCACCTTGGTTATGGAGAGAGATAGGTGCGTGCAACAGGGTAGGTTTTACAATTGGGGGAAGGGTAATTATGATGCTGTAAGACAGGGGAAAGAAATGGTCGTGTGAGGGAGCCTTGGTTGACGAGAGAGGTTGAATGTTTGGTAAAGAGGAAGGAGGAGGCTTACATAAGGTTGAGGAAACAGAATTCGGACAGAGCAGTGGAGGGATACAGGATAGCCAGAAGGGACCTGAAGAAAGGGATTAGGAGAGCTAAGAGAGGGCATGAAAAATCGTTGGTGGATAGGATCAAGGATAACCCCAAGGCATTTTATGCGTATGTGAGAAACCTGAGAATGACGAGAACGAGGGTAGGTCCGATCAAGGACAGTAGTGGGAGACTGTGTATTGAGTCGGAAGAGATAGGAGAGGTCTTGAACAAGTACTTCTCTTCAGTATTTACGAACGAGAGGGACCGTATTGTAGAAGAGGAGAGTGTGAAATGGACTGGTAAGCTAGAAGAGATACCTGTTAGGAAGGAAGATGTGTTGGACATTTTGAACAACTTGAGGATAGACAAGTCCCCCGGGCCTGACGGGATATATCCTAGGATTATGTGGGAAGCTAGAGAGGAAATTGCAGTACCGTTGGCAATGATCTTCTCGTCTTCACTGGCAACGGGGGTGGTTCCAGGGGACTGGAGAGTAGCGAATGTTGTGCCCCTGTTCAAAAAGGGAATAGGGATAACCCCGGGAATTACAGGCCAGTTAGTCTTACTTCGGTGGTAGGTCAAGTAATGGAAAGGGTACTGAGGGATAGGATTTATGAGTTTCTGGAAAGACACTGCTTGATTAGGGACAGCTAGCACGGATTTGTGAAGGGTAGGTCTTGCCTTGCAAGTCTTATTGAATTCTTTGAGGAGGTGACCAAGCATGTGGATGAGGGTAGAGCAGTGGATGTAGTGTACATGGATTTTAGTAAGGCATTTGATAAGGTTCCCCATGTTAGGCTTATGCAGAAAATCAGGAGGCATGGGATAGAGGGAAATTTGGCCAATTGGATAGAAAACTAGAGAGTGGTGGTAGATGGCAAATATTCAGCCTGGAACCCAGTTACAAGTGGAGTTCTGCAGGGAACAGTTCTGGGTCCTCTGCTGTTTGATAGAGGTTTATAAGATGATCAGAGGAATAGATAGAGTAGACAGTCAGAGACTTTTCCCCCGGGTACAACAGAGTGTTACAAGGGGACATAAATTTAAGGTGAAGGGTGGAAGGTATAGGGGAGATGTCAGGGGTGGGTTCTTTACCCAGAGAGTGGTGGGGGCATGGAATGCGCTGACTGTGGGAGTGGTAGAGTCAGAATCTTTGGTGACCTTTAAGCGGCAATTGGATAGGTACATGGATGGGTGCTTAAGCTAGGACAAATGTTCGGCACAAAATGGGCCGAAGGGCCTGTTCTGTGCTGTATTGTTCTATGTTCTAATAGGAAGGGTTTGGAGGGGTATGGACCAAGTGCTGGCAAATGAGACTAGATTAGCTTAGGTTATCTGGTTGGCATGGATGAGTTGAATGGAAGGGTCTGTTTCCATGCTGTATATCTCTATGACTGTATGGCCCGAGGTTTCATAATTCATTGTGAAATATATGTTTCCAAAGCAAACACACTTGCAGAGTATTATTAATCACAGCAATACCCATACTTAGAGTTAAAATTAATATTTAAAATGTTATATTTGTTGCTCCAGAGTTCTCTTGTACTGATGCCATTTAGCTGAGGTAAAACTCCAACTGGCCCTTCTTCTGATTTGAGTGTGAAAAGCTATTTGGCCACATAGGACATCACTACACATACAGCATATGTGACCTGATTTGTAAATGGAACTTGCCTGCAGTTATCACTAGGAATCAGTCAGGAGCAGGAGCATTGGCTGATCTTCCTTTAGCTGCTTGCCCTGTGGGTGGATTTGACCACCCTGCCCCAGTGAGAATGGGGCATGTGATAAGGCCAGAGTGAAGCAAGACCGAGGCTTTGGGAGATTAGGGCCTCATTTAACTTCTAACCTGATGATCTCACTGCTACTGCTGTGTGACATTTGGGAAGCTCCAGGGAAGTCCATCCAGTGTCAAAGCCCTACAGAGGATGCTGGAGGGACACAGCAGAATAGCCAGTAGAGGGCAAACACTTTGGAAGACCAGCAGGAAACGCTCAGATCTCAATGCTTGACTCTCCCTCTTCTTGGAGATAGTGAGGACTGCAGATGCTGAAGAGTCAGAGACGATAAAGTGTGGTGCTGGAAAAGGCACAGCAGGTCAGACAGCATCTGAGGAGCAAGAGAGTCGACATTTCAGGCATAACCCTTTATCCCTATCCTAGCTATACATCACTCTGATCCCTCTTCTCTTCCCCATCTCTCTTTCCTCCATAGTGGTGATGTTTTTGGTGGTAACATAATACAGTAATGCAGAGACCCTACATTTGATGTATCAGGACAGAGTCTAAATATGTACATATCTATCAGGAGAGAGTCTATATAGAGAGGCAGTGTAGGTACATTTATATATCAGAAAAGGTTTGACAGAATGGGTCCCCCCTTCACTTGACCAAGATCTTTAAAATGATGAAAGGTTTTGTTGAGTGGACATAAGGAGATTGTGGGAGACCATTTCAAGGATGTCAGTGTAGGATTGTCACCAAAAATCCCACCGGGGATTCTGAACAAGCTCCTTTACCTAGAGAGTGGGAGAATGTGCAACTCAGTGCCTCAGGTAGTAGTTGGACTGAGGAGTGTTGATGTATTTCAGGGAAAGTTAGAAAAACATGGGAGGGAGAAGAGGTGGAAGGTTACTATGGTGAAAGATGGGAGGAGGGCTGAGTGAAGGATAAACTACAGAAAAGACTGGTTAGGTTGAAGGGTCTGTTTCTATGCTGTAGGCATGCTGCCTTATTAATAAAATGATCAAACTGTTGGATTAGCATAAAAGCCCATCTGATTCACCAATGAATGAACAAAATAAGTCCCTTGCCTCCCCTGCCCCTTCATCTCATTTCCTGCCTCAAACATCTATTTAGTGTCTTCCACCTTCTCCATCCTGACACTCAGCCTTGGACCATTCCTCTTCCCCCACCACCCAGCCCTTACCTCCCATACCTGTGGCTCAATTGGGAATTGAGACAGTTCCCATTGGATTTGAGTGGGGCTTCGCTGACCTCAATCAGACTCTTTCCTGGAACATTAACACTCGCAGCTAGACCTGCTCACTGTCTCAGGTTTTCTGGTTTATATTGTTGGTTTCCTGTGTTTGTCGGATTTTGATTCAGTATTTTTCATTTGATTTCACTCTCTGTTTAAATCTCCTTTTTCACCCCAGCTGACAATAAAAACATGGTTTTAAAAATCTGAGCGAACTGGAGATTATTAGAATGGGACAGATAAGAATGTGACTGAGAAAAGGTAAAAGAGGAGAGAATTTTAAAACTGAGATGTGATTGAGAAACTGAAACAGGAAAGAAACTGACCAAAGGAAGATGTAGGGAGATAAGACAAGGCATAAACTGGGTCTGAAAAATGTGGGGCAGTGAAACAAATAAAAATGGGATGAGCGAAGAGGAGGCAGACTGTTGGGAGAGATTCTGGGGAAAGCCTTCCCTCCCTGTTTCCTATTGGCTGGTCTCAGTGATTGATGGAGACTGAGTGTGCTGGAGCTTGTCTCAGCTTCTGGCTAGTTGCCAGGTGTCACCCATTCTGCAGCAATGAAGGAGAGTGTGGGCAGCTTCAGGTACAAACACACGCAGCATGGGGAATGTCCATCACACCAAGAAGGTACAGGGTGCAAAGAGCAGACCCTTGTGGCACTTTGCTCTTAGGCGGCCTAACAAAAAGAAAATAGGTAAGTCCCTGATTGTGTTCAAGTAAACATTGGGACTTTTACTCCGTGTGTCTTTTACTGCGGGAGCTGCTAGTCTGTGTAAAATATCCCGTGTTCCCGCAGTTTCAATGTATTTATTGTTGCTGCTCTGCTACGAAGCAGTTCTCTTTGAAACTCTGGATTGGGGTCGGAGTTGGGGGAGAATTAATGACAAGGACAGCAAGCTACAGTCTGTTTGATTGGGACAGTGTCCTTTCTTGTGACCATTACGTGTAACAGAACCTGCTTCCGTTTTAGCTCGAAAATGTTAAATTATTTTAAGTGGCAAAACAGGTTTTAGTTTGGTTTTGAAGTGCGCTGTAACTAAGGTTACTCCCTTTCCTGATCCCCCATGGCGGTCCTGGGGCGGGGGGTGGATGGGGAAGCAGTTTGTTGGTTTTCTCTCTAGTTGCTGGCGTTTGTAAATTAGTGATCTCACGATTTGTCTGCTCTCACTATTCAACAGTTCTGCAGATCAGAGACCAATCTTTAAGAGAAAGATGTTAGTGTGTTTAACAAGATGTTTGACTGTCCCCTGGGTGTCTGGAACTCGGCTGTATGCTGCAAGGTTGGAATGAAAGGTAGCTTTGTTTGTAGGAGAAGAAACTGGGTCTGGGAGAACCTGCCTGCACTTGTACAGGTGAAAGGCAAAATACTCCCGAGATCAGAATTAACTAATAATGAATTTCAATGACTGGTAATTTGCACATATCTTTAATATTAACATTTTTCTGTATTGACCATTTATTCTCATGAGGGAATTGTGTGGAAACATGTTTGTTGTCAATATTTTCTATTTGCAATGTACATTGTTTTAAGGTTCTTTAGTATGCCTGTGTGCTGTTTATGTTGAACCTTCCCAATGTGCTAATATTGACTGAATATAGTCCTGAATTACCCATTGCGTGTGAAATAAGAGCAGGAGTAGGCCATTCTGCCCCTCAAGCCTGCTGTGCCATTCAATAAAATCATGGCAGATGGTCTCAACTGCCTGCTCCTCCTGTGCTTTGATTCTGAGAGAGTAAATGTTTGATCCTTTTGATCCTAAATGAATTTGATGTATTCACAATCCTCCAGGCTGGAGAAATCCAGCGATTCACAGCTGAGTGAAAAAATCTCTCCTCATCTCAGATGTGGAAAAGACTGAGGATTAGATTAGATTACATTACAGTGTGGAAACAGGCCCTTCGGCCCAACAAGTCCACACCGACCCGCCGAAGCACAACCCACCTATACCCCTACCCCTACATTTACATTTACCCCTTACCTAACACTACAGGCAATTTAGCATGGCCAATTCACCTGACCTGCACATCTTTGGACTGTGGGAGGAAACCGGAGCACCCGGAGGAAACCCATGCAGACACGGGGAGAACGTGCAAACTCCACACAGTCAGTCGCCTGAGGTGGGAATTGAACCCGGGTCTCTGGCGCTGTGAGGCAACAGTGCTATCCACTGTGCCGCCCACTTACCGTGCTGCCTGATTGAGGATGCTGTGAATAAAAACAGAAAATACTGGAGGAACTCAGCAGGTCTGGCAGCACCTATGGAGAGAGCAACAGAATTAACTTTTCAAATTCAATGTGCTGTTGCTTCTCATATCTGCCCTTTGTCTTTCTTGGACTATTTATAGTCGAATGGATTTCAGAGTGTGCATTATTTCAGTATATACTTCATGCCAGAGTTTAACAGATGTTAATTGATTCATTTAAACATAATGATAGGTGTCTCTGCTAGCGTAGGTTGTTTGTTTATAAAACATGAAAATAGTCTTCTGCTTTCAGTAAAGGGTTAATGACTGCTTGAATTTCTCTCTCCAGGGTTTTTTGTTTTTTAAAAAAAGTGGGTTTTGTCTCTTTGGAATTAATAATGAGCCTTTGGAAAAGGGAAGCTTTTAGATGCAAAAGCTTCCCTTTGTCTCAAAATGCACAGTATTTCCAGTATTTCAGTTTTTTGGACATCCAACATCTGTTGTACATTTGATTTGAAGATGAGCAGTCTGTATACATGTATTTGTGTTTTGATCTGAAATTATAGGTTTCTAGGTTTTGACTTGCTCTCGTTTTTACTTCGATGGATTATGGTAAATTACACTTGGACACCACGGATGAGGGAGTTGTGCAGACTTGCCAATTGGAGTTGTTCTATCACTTTTACTTCCTGTTGCACTGATTAAAAATCTTGGGAACAGAAATCTTCTTCTTGAGAAAGTTTGGATGATTAAATTCATACAAATATAGTAAGTTGTTTTCTTTTGAGCAAAGAAGGCTGAAGGGGGGACATAAACTATGGAAACAGACCCTTTGGTCCAATTAGTTCATGCCAACCATGTTTCCAAACTAAATTCGTCCAACTTGCCTGTGTTTGGTGCTTATCCCTCCAAACCTGTCCTTTTCATGTACTTATCCAAATGTCTTTTAAATGTTGTAACTATACCTGCATCCTCCACTCCGTGTACAAAAAAGTTGCCACTCAGTCCTTAAAACTTTCTTCTCTCATCTTAATCATACGCCCTTTAGTTTTGATGTCCCCCACCCTAGGGTAAAGACCCTTGCTATTCACCTTATCTATGCTCCTCGTGATTTTATAAATCTCTATAAGCACCCCCCCCACATACTCCTGTGCTCCAGTGGAAAAAGTCCCAGCTGATTCAACCTATTTTTATAGCTCAAACCCTCTAGTCCTGGCCACATCCTGGTAAATCTTTTTCTGAACCTTCTCCGATTTAATAATAATCTTCCTCTTTGCAGGGTGACCAGAACCATACACAGTACTCCAGAAATGGCCTCACCAACGTCCCCTACAACCTCAACATGCCATCTCAACTCTTATACTCAATGGTCTGAGCAATAAAGGAAAGTGTGCTAATCGCTTTCTTAACCACACTGTGTTAAAGTACCTATTTAAGACGGTTCAGGGAATCCCTGATGGACTCGACCTGTAAGCCTCTCTGGGTACATCCGAGAGATTGTACACCGTGGTAGTCTGGAATATAAAACTCTTAACAGATAGTTTAGTTTAAATTAATTACCTTTTATTTCGGTTGGCGCAACATCGAGGGTCAAAAGGCCTGTTCTGTGCTGTATTGTTCTATGTTCGATTTATCAATGGCATCAATGTTACACTTTAACATAGATACCTACAAGCCAGGCTTGAGTAGCAGCACCAGCTCTTGCCCCTAAGAGCTCTCTCAGGCTACTCCCTTATTGCTGCAAACACGCTGCCTTTATACAGAAATTTGTATTAAAATTACAAAAACGACACGTCCTTAATCTGATAAGCAGCAATAAAATGGCAAAAGTTTGCAGAAGAAGAGAAACTCATTGACAGGTCAGTGTACGCTTGACTAATTAAGCTACATGCACATCAAAATGGGAAACCTTGATCCAGCCAGACCAAATGGTGAATTTGCCTTGGCTAGTACATCATGAGACTAGTCTAAACTATGTGGAAAAAGGTCATGGGGTCACCTCGCCCAGCTAACATGTCCAGTATCATTTGTCTACAAAATGGCTGTTTCTTTTAAAATCATTTTAGATTCTCTGAATGGATCTTAAGTTCATAACATTCCTGGATCTCGAGCTCCAGGGAGCAACACACACATTCAATCCATGACAAGCCAGTGTTCACTCACTTCAGACCAAAAAGGGTTAATCTTTCCACCATCTGTCTCTCACTGTCCCTTGAACCCTTCAGTCAGTGAATGTAATTTACAGAAGAATGTTCTCGCGCTCTCTCTCTCTCGCGCTCTCTCTCTCTCGCGCTCTCTCTCTCGCGCGCTCTCTCTCTCGCGCCCTCTCTCCCTCTCTCCCTCTCTCCCTCTCTCCCTCTCGCCCTCTCTCCCTCT
>NC_057738.1:48481013-48517249 GCF_004010195.1 Chiloscyllium plagiosum
CTCTCTCTCTCTCTCGCGCTCGCTCTCTCTCTCTCTCGCGCTCGCTCTCTCTCTCTCTCGCGCTCGCTCTCTCTCTCTCTCGCGCTCGCTCTCTCTCTCTCTCGCGCTCGCTCTCTCTCTCTCTCGCGCTCGCTCTCTCTCTCTCTCGCGCTCGCTCTCTCTCTCTCTCGCGCTCGCTCTCTCTCTCTCTCGCGCTCGCTCTCTCTCTCTCTCGCGCTCGCTCTCTCTCTCTCTCGCGCTCGCTCTCTCTCTCTCTCTCTCTCTCTCGCGCTCTCTCTCTCTCTCTCGCGCTCGCGCGCGCTCTCCTGAACATCTTCTAACTTTTCAGCCTTTGTGTTTTCCCAGCCTGTAAGGTAATGAGACATTCACTTCCCCGAACAGTCAAGATGAGGGAGTTGAGCTTCATAAATTCAAATCTGCTAAGTGTGGTATGCATGAAAATGTATCCGGATTGTTCCATTACGTGCAAATTTCACTCAATTTAATTTAATTACAAGTTCTTTTCCTGTTGAGTATGAGTTTTGTTGAGATTCTTTGATATAACCTACTAATTTAATTATCTGACATCCCACTGTCAAGTATGCATGCCTCCAGCCTCCGTTGTGAGAAGGATGTACTGCCACACATTCCACAAGTGAACAAAAGTTTCTTCTTATTTACACTTGACCCATCTGATCTATTGACACTAAGATCAGATATTCCCCCCCACCCCGTGTTGTGCTCAAGTGCTTTCCCTCCTCCTTCTGTAACAGATGTGTCACATTTAAAACTACAGGCTTTCTCACCTGTGATGCAATTTTCAATGAATGATGTACCTGAACTCCAAAGTCTCCTTGTTCTACAATACTACCCAGGGTCTTACCATTAATTGTACAACTCTTGCCTTTGTTTGTTTTACCAAAATGCAATACCTCGCATTTATCCAAATCCTTAGCCCATTGACCCATTTAGAGTCATAGAGATGTACAGCACAGAAACGGACCCTTCGATCCAACTTGTCCATGCCAGTCAGATACCCCAACCAATCTAGTCCCACCTGCCAGCATCTGGCCCATATCCCTCCAAACCCTTCCTATTCATAGACCCATCCAGATGCCTTTTAAATGTTGCAATTGTACCAGCCTCCACCACTTCCTTTGGCAACTCATTCCATACACGTACCACCCTCTGAGTGAAAAAGTTGCCCCTTAGGTTTCTTTTATATTTTTCTCCTCCCGCTCTAAACCTATGCCCTCTAGTTCTGGACTCCCCCACCCCAGAGAAAAGACTTTGTCCATTTATCCTGTCCATGTCCCTCATGATTTTATAAACCTCTATAAGGTCACCAAGATCACTTTGTAGTCTTAGGGAACCTTTTTCACTGTCCACCATACCAGCAATTCTGGCATCATCTGCAAACTTACTAATCATGCTTCCTATATTCTCATCCAAATAGTTTATATAAATGATAAACAAAAGTGGACCCTGATATCTGTGAGTCACTGCTGGTCACAGGCCTCCAGTCCAAAAAAAAACCCCTCCCTCACCACCCTCTGTCTCCTATAGTCAAGCCAATTTTGTATCCAATTGGCAAGCTCTCCCTGAATCCCTTGCCTTTGCTGACACCTCAAAAAACTTCAGAAATCTGGAGAAGTAAATAAGACTGACTTCCAAAAAATGAAACCAGACAGATCCAACACACCATGCTTCTACGGATTACCCAAAATTCACAAACTAGGAGCCCCACTCAGACCATAGTCTCGCTAACTGGAACACCAATTTATGCCACTCCATCCACTCCACCCAAGAATTCCTGAAGACCATCAAAGACACTAAGCTAGAAGAGGATGAAATAATGGTCTCCTTTGATGTGACAGCCCTGTTTACATCAACCAACATTAACCTGGCCAAGAAAACAATGACTACACTATTAGATGACCCAAAGACACATACACCAAACACCACCGACTTCATCAACAAGGACAGCATCATCAAGCTAGTGGACCTATGTCTTACCACACACTTCACCTTCAACAACCAAACCTACAGACAAACCAACAGAACACCCATGGGATCTCCGATATCAGGGTTCTTAGCAGAGGCAATACTGCAGAGACTTGAACAAACAGCCCTGCCAACCATCCAACCCAAACTTTGGGTCCGCTATGTAGATGACACCTTTGTCATCACTAAATGAAACAAATCAAAGAAAACCTTCAAGACCATCAATAATACCCTGACTGGCATAACATTCACTAAAGAGTTGGAAAACAACAACAAACTGTCACTCATGGATGTCACAGTAGACAAAGAGCCAGTGAGGAACTTCAAACCAGTGTCTTCATGAAAACAACACATACGGACCAAATACTGAACTATAGAAGCAATCATCCCAACACACACAAACAAAGCTGCATTAGAACATTATTTCAATGAACCAACACACACTGCAGCACAGAGGAACTACGCAGAGCAGAGGAAAATCACCTATACAGTGTATTAAAAAAAAACGGGTACCCAATGAACACAGTCCACCGATTTCTCAGCAACAAACCCAAACAAGCAGAAAAAACATGTCCAGAAACCCGAGCCACTCTCCCCTATATCAAAGACCTCTCAGAAATGACTGCCAGACTACTCGGACTCCTTGGCATCATGGTAGCCCACAAACCCACCAACACACTAAAACAGCACCTAATGAACTTGAAAGATCCCATACAGACAACAAGCAAAACTAATGTCATTTACAAAATACCATGCAAGAACTGTAACAAACACTACACTGGACAAACAGGCAGAAAACTAGCCAGCAGGATACATGAACATCAACTGGCCACAAAACAACATGACCCTCTCTCGCTAGTATCCTTATATGCAGATAAGGAAGGACACCACTTTGACTGGGACAACACATCCATCCTAGAACAAGCCAAACAGAGACACGCACAAGAATTCCGAGAAGCATAGCATTCCAACTGGAACTCTATCAACAAACACAATGAGTTTAGACCCCACCAATCAACTCCTGAGAAAAAGAACAGGAAATGACATCACCACAGAAAATGACATCACCAACCCAAAGAAACCCAAACATATAAATAGAAAGCAGGAATCATCAGCAGTGTTTCACCCGGAGGCCCACTGAAGATGTTACCTAGTATGGTGACGAAACATCTGGAAATGAACCTTCCAGCTCAGCGAGCAAACCTACATTCAGAACCTAAACCTGAGCTAGAAACCTTCTCAAAACTTGCTATGCTGACTATCCTTATCATTCCTTGCCTCTCCAAGTCATGTAAATCCTATCTCTCAGAATCATCTCCAACAACTTTTGTACAAGGTTGAGAGGCATGGGCGGAGGGTAGGAGGGGGCATCATTTTAAGGCAAAGGGTAGAAGGTTTAGAGGGGATTTGAGGAAATGTTATTTCACTGAGAGGGTGTTGGGAATCTGAAATATGCCGTCTGGGAGGGTAGTTGAGGTGGGCAACTTCAATACTTCAAAATTACTTGGATGAGCCCTTGAAATGTCACAATATTCAAAGCTGTGGGCCTAATGTGGAAAGTGGCATTATGTGGATGGGTTGGTCTTAGTGGGATGGAGAGCCTCTTCTGTACTCTGACTCTACCAATAATTTAAACTTAAAAACTAACCCTCAATGTACGTTGAGCAAAACAGTCCAGGATCTTTAGAAATTAGCAGAAGATTAGTATTTTGCATGATCTGGCATTGTGATTGGCTGATGGTGTTATGCTAATCATCTGGACTTCCACTACGAGAGTCATAAAGTCAGAGATGCACAGCACAGAAATAGACCCTTTGGTCCAACTCTCTCATGCCAACCAGATATCCCAACCTAAACTAGTCCCACTTGCTAGCACCCTGCGCATATCCCTCCAAAGTTGAAACTTTATTGCTGGAACAGCACAGCAGGTCAGGCAGCATCCAGGGAACAGGAGATTCGACGTTTCGGGCACAGGCCCTTCTTCAGGAAACGTCGAATCTCCTGTGCCCTTGATGCTGCCTGACCTGCTGTGCTGTTCCAGCAATAAAGTTTCAACTTTGATCTCCAGCATCTGCAGACCTCACTTTCTCCTCGCATATCCCTTCAAACCCTTCCATCCAGATGCCTTTTAAATGTTACAATTGTACTAGCCTCCACCACTTCCTCTGGTAGCTCATTCCACACACGCACCACTCTCTGCATGAAAAAGTTACCCCTTAGGTCTTTTTTTTTTTTAAATCTTTCCCCTCTCCCTAAACCTATGCTGTCTAGTTCTGGACTCCTCCATCCCAAGGAAAAGACTTTGCCTATTTATCCTATCCATGCCCCTCATAATTTTGTAAACCTCTATAAGGTCATCCCTCAGCCTCCGACGCTCCAGGGAAAACAGCCCCAACCTGTTCAGCCTTTCCCTATAGCTCAAATCCTCCAACCCTGGCAACATCCTTGTAAATCTTTTCTGAATCCTTTCAAGTTTCACAACATTTTTCTGATAAGAAGGAGACCAGAATTGCACGCAATATTCCAACAGTGGCCTAACCAATGTCCTGGACAGCTTCAGCACAACCTCCTAACTCCTGTACTCAATACTCTGACCAATAAAGGAAAGCATACCAAACGCCTTCTTCACTACCCTATCTACCTGCGACTCCACTTTCTAGGAGCTATGAACCTGCACTTCAAGGTCTTTGTTCAGCAACATTCTCCAGGACATTACCATTAAGTGTATAAGTTCTGTTTAGATTTGCTCTCCCAAAATGCAACACCTCACATTTATCTAAATTAAATTTCATCTGCCACTCCTCAGCCCATTGGCCCATCATCAAGATCCCGTGGTAATCTTCCTCACTGTACACTATATCTCCAATTTTGGTGTCATCTTCAAACTTACTAGCCATATCTCCATATGATACTGCACAGAAGGAGGCCATTTCACCCGTTGTGCCAGTGTTAGCTGTTTGAAAGAAAAATTTCATTCCTGCCCTGTCATCCTGCAGTTGCATTTATCAAATTCTTTATTAATCTTTTAATTTTGTCTACTTTACCAGTGGAGACTATTAACATTTTCCCTGGTGTTTGTAAACAATATCTCGCAAAAGCTAATGAACAGATTTCAATGAAACTTGGTACAATTATGGCCTAAGGAAGGTCACATTAGTTTTTTCGGATCCTGGAATTTATAAAGGATTGTTTACTTTGGCAATAGGGCAATTGACTTTTTAAAATAATACTGTGGACTTTTTGTTTTTGGAATGTTGGAATGTTTTTTGATTGTTGTGGATTGCGAAAGCTGCTGGAATTTGTCCCTATTGTCAAAACTAAGCAGAGTTTTCCGATCAGGTTGTAAGATTCTGGATGTAAGTTTGCTCACTGAACTGGAAATTTGTTTTCAGACGTTCCGTCACCATATTAGGTAACATCATCAGTGAGCTTCCGGTGAAGCACTGGTGGTATGGCCCACTTCTTTTGTTTAGGCTTTCTTGGGTAGGTAATGTCATTTCTTGTGGTGATGTCATTTCCTGTTCTTGCAACACAGGTTGTAAGATGTAGATTTGCCTGATGTCTCCTCAGTGAAATATAGAATCTTAGTAAAGACTCATTTTCCAGCTTTGTGGTTGTGTTCTGTCTAATAGTTAGTCTCAGTTTTCCAGTAAGAGAAATGTTCATTAAATCATCAATGAGTTGGAGCATGTGACATGAGTGTATAAAGATCACATACTTCTTCGTACCTTGAATCCCTTAAAGCATGATGTGCTACTAGGATTGAGCACCTGTGTAAAGCTCAACATTAGTCCACGTGCCTGCCTGGCTGAGGAAAGTGATTTTTGTACATAATTAAATTGAATAAATTTCTATTGGTTTCCTGAATACAGTGACATTGTAACACAAAGAACTGTGCAACAGAAGATAACATCAGGATTGCTGCATCAGCTAAAGCATGGTGCTGGAAGGAAACATGTCAGTAGTTACAGAACATTGACCAGGCAGGTAAATGCCTTCAGGAGCCGCACTGTAAATGTAATCCCATTGTCTTAATGCAGCATGATGGAGGCATGTGCTATGAATGCCCTCCTCATGTCAGGCAGCGCATGATGCATTGTGAAAACACAACTCTTGCTCTTTAATGATCTTAATGGAGCAATTTATGTCACTGCATTGGTAAAAGGGATCCAAGAGGTTAATGTTATTGGTATAGTCCTGGAACAAGGTGCCTGTATCCTCTGAGCTCACAGACTTGTCTGTGGTACTGCTGACTTCAAAACCATGCTCTTGCACGGTGCTCTGTGCACCACTGTGAGCCCCCCTCTAGCACTGTGCTCTCTGCCCACTATGCGTTTACAGGCCAAACCTTTCACAATGTTTTCCCTCCTGCTGGCCTTTACTCTGTAGAGTTAGTTATACACTTAAAACCTGCACCCCAGCACAGACACTAAATACTGTGTTGTCTGTTCATGCAGCTACTGCTGCATCACTCTGTCACAATGCCATTCTGCAACGCATTCATTCTGCAGGTGTCTACCCTGTGCTCTCCCTATTAGTTTTGTTGGTCTTCAATGCAACTTTATCTGAAATCTTCAGATTGCTGGAAACTATTTGATTAGAATACTTAGTGTGGAAACAGGCCCTTTGGCCCAACAAGTCCACACCGACCCTCCAAAGAGTATCCCACCCAGACCCATTTCCCTCTGACTAATGCACCTAACACTATGGTGCTTGACCTGCATATCTTTGGACTGTGGGAGGGACCCGGAGGAAACCCACACAGACACGGGGAGAACGTGCAAACTCCACAGAGACAGTTGCCTGAGGCTGGAATTGAACCCGGGTCTCTGGAGCTGTGAGATAGCAGTGCTATCCACTATGCCACTGTGCCACCCATTTACCATATTTTAAATTTGAGCAACATTACTCAGCACAGATCTCCTTTTAAGGGGAGCAAACTGCCTTTAAGGAGGACAGGCTGGCTGCAGCAAATGCTGTTTGCACAACCTCCTGAGTCCCAAGGTAGTTGGTAATGTAACCTCCTGCTTTTATCCCACTGCATGGAAAGTTCTGATAGAACAACTCACTGTCTAATATTGTTATTAATACAACATTGTAAAAGTTATTACCCCTTCTTAGACCTGCTCCAGTTAGTGTTAGTTACTGAGCAGTAGCACACTTCAAGCTAATGTCAAAATTATCCAAGATGTACTTGAAGAGAATTCCTTTAGACCATTGTGTTGAACAGGCTGAGGGAGTGGTAAGTGCATGGCAGGTGAACAGTAATGTGGATACATGTGAGGTTATCCACTTTGGTAGCAAAATCAGGAAGGCAGATTATTACCTGAATGGCTTTAAATTGAGAGAAAGGAGCATGCGACAAGACGCTGAATGTAAACCTGCAGGTGCAGCAGGCGATAAGGCAAATGGCATGTTGGCTTTCACAGTGAGAGGATTTGAGAACAAAAGCAAGGATGTCTTATTGCAATTGTATAGAGCTTTGGTGAGATTGCACCTGGAGCATTGTATGTGCCTCTTTATTTGAGGAAGGATGCTTTTGCTATAGAGGGACTCCAGCAAAGATTTCCTTGACTGATTCCTGGAATATCAGCACCACTGAGTGAAGAGAGATTGAGCCATTAGGATTGTATTCACTGGAATTTAGAAGAATGAGAGGATCTCATAGAAACTGTAAAATTCTCATAGGACTAGACAGGTTAGATACAGGAAGAATGTTCCCAATGATCAAGGAGTCCAGAAACTGTCTAAGGGTAAGGGTTAAACCATTTAAGAATGTGATAAAGAAACATTTCTTCATCCAGATAGTGGAGGGCCGATGGAATTTGCTGTCACAAACTAGTCAAGGCCAAATCTTTCATTTCAAGAGGGAATTGGATAAAGCACTTTGGGTGAAAGGTGTCAAAGGATATGGGAGAACAGCAGGAACAGACTATTGGAAGATCAGCTGTGATCAAACTGAATGGCGGAGTAGTCTTGAAGAGCTGAATGGCCTAAACCTGCTCCTGTTATCCATGTTTCTATGTCTCTTTTTTTTAAAATTCTTTCATAGGATGGAGACATCATTGGCAAGGCCAGTATATATTGCTCTCTTGAGAAAATGACAGTGAGATTCCAAACATCTGAGCACACGAACCAATTAGAAACAGGAGACGGATCCCTGGCCCCTCAAGCCTGCTCTGTTGTTTCCCAGGATTATGGTGGATTTGAGTATTCCACATTCCCATCTACCCCAAACACCTTGCTGATCAGGAATTGGAACTGGTCATTTACTGGTCCATGGGTAATGCAAAATGTTAGTCCTCTGTGTTCAAGAGCGGAGATGTTGAGACTTAAGTTGTTGAATGTTACTGCGAAGGAGGTGGCCATTTGTCCCATTCTATTTTTGATGGACTTTTGAACATTATCCAATAGATGGTGCCCTCTCCTGATTTTCCTCTATAGATCTCCAAATAGAGAAATAATGCTTTATTTTGGCTTTAAACTTGCTTTGCCTTCAGGAAAATGGAAGAATTTTCTGCAAGTAAAGAAGTTAAGTTATAAATCCATGTTTCAACAAAGTGAGTTATAATCATAGAGTCATAGAGATATACAGCATAGAAACAGACCCTTCGGTCCAACCCGTCCGTGCCGACCAGATATCCCAACCCGATCTAGTCCCACCAGCCAGCACCCGGCCCATATCCCTCCAAACCCTTCCTATTCATATACCCATCCAAATCCTTCTTAAATGTTGCAATTGTACCAGCCTCCGCCACTTCCTCTGGCAACTCATTCCATACAAGTACCACCCTCTGTGTGAAAGAGTTGCCCCTTAGGTCTCTTTTATATCTTTTCCCTCTCACCCTAAACCTATGCCTTCTAATTCTAGACTTCCCCCATCCCAGGGAAAAGATTTTGTCTATTTATCCTATCCATGCCCCTCATAATTTTGTAAACCTCTATAAGGTCACCCCTCAGCCTCCGACGGTCTAGGAAAAACAGCTTCAGCCTGTTCAGCCTCTCCCTATAGCTCAAATCCTCCAACCCTGGCAACATCCTTGTAAATTCTTGCTGAACCCTTTCAAGTTTCACAACATCTTTCCGATAGGAAGGAGACCAGAATTGCAGGCAATATTCCAACAGTGGCCTAACCAATGATCTGTACAGCCTCAACATGACCTCCCAACTCTTGTACTCAATACTCTGACCAATAAAGGAAAGCATACCAAACACCTCCTTCACTATCCTATCTAGCTGTGACTCCACTTTCAAGGAGCTATGAACCTGCACTCCATGGTCTCTTTGTTCAGCATCACCCGAGGACCTTGCCATTAAGTGTATAAGTCCTGCTAAGATTTGCTTTCTCAAAATGCAGCATCCTGCATTTATCTGAATTAAACTCCATCTGCCATTTCTGGTCCAGATCCTGTTGTAATCTGCGGTAACCCTCTTCGCTGTCCACTACACCTCCAATTTTGGTGTCATCTGCAAGCTTACTAACTGTACCTCTTATGCTCGCATCCAAATCGTTTATGTAAATAACAAAAAGTAGAGGACCCATCACCGATCCTTGTGGCACCCCACTGGTCACAGGCCTCCAGTCTGAAAAACTACTCTCCACCACCACCCTCTGTCTTCTACCTTTGAGCCAGTTCTGTATCCAAATGGCTAGTTCTCCCTGTATTCCGTGAGATTTAATCTTGCTCACCAATCTCCCGTGGGGAACCTTGTTGAAGACCTTTACTGAAGTCCATATAGATCACATCTACAGCTCTACCCTCATCAATCCTCTTTGTTGCTTCATCAAAAAACTCAGTCAAGTTTGTGAGACATGATTTCCCCATGCACAAAGCCATGTTGACTATCCCTAATATCCCTAGTCAGTCCTTGCCTTTCCAAATACATGTGCATCCTGTCCCTCAGGATTCCCTCCAATAACTTGCCCACCACCGAGGTCAGGCTCACTGGTCTATAGTTTCCTGGCTTGTCCTTACCACCCTTCTTAAACAGTGCCACCACGTTTGCCAATCTCCAGTCTTCAGGCACCTTTTCTGTGACTATCGATGATACAAATATCTCAGCAAGAGGCTCAATCACTTCTCTAGCTTCCCACAGAGTTCTAGGATACACCTGATCAGGTCCTGGGTATTTATCCAACTTTGTGTTTCAAGACATCCAGTGCTTCCTTTTCTGTAATTTGGATATTTTGCAAGATGTCACCATCTATTTTCCTACAGTCTATATCTTCCATATCCTTTTCCACAGTAAATACTGATGCAAAATATTCATTTAGTATCTCCCCTATTTTCTGTGGCTGTAGGAATATTTTAATTAATTTAAAATAAGATCATAAGACCATAAGTAGGAGCAGAAATTAGGCCGTTCAGCCCGTCGAATCAGTTCCACCATTCAATCATGGTGGATAAGATTCTCAACCCCGTTCTCCCGCTTTTTCCCCGTAACCCTTGACAACTAAGAACCAACTATCTCCATCTTAAATATACTCAAAATGTGGTGGTAGTGGATATCAGATGTGGAACATGCCAACAGTCCTTCAGAAAAGATGTCCTGTGCTAGTTCCAAGCTTTTAACAAGCATTTGTCCAAAATCTTTCAAAGCTCTTTTGATACTGTGTAGTGCCAGATGACTAGAGAATGCTTTAGCCCTGTTTCAAAGGGGTGTAATGGTAAACAACAGTGGACCCTTAGGGGTCCGTGTTAGGACCTCTGCTCTTCCAAATACATATTAATCCCTAAACCCAAGTGTGCAGGATGCAATTTGAAGATGACACAAAACTTGAACATTTGAGGAGATTGGTGTTAAACTATAGAAGTATTAGGTTTGGGATATGACCATACACATGGAGATGATCATGTAATGGTTATGATACCTGGGTACTAATCCAGAACCCCAGGGTCAATGTTCTGGGGGTATAGGTTTAGATTCCACCAGGGCAGATGGTGAAATTTGAATTCAGTAAAACTTTGAGTAAAACACTGGTCTAATGGTGACTATATAACCACTGGTGTTTGGTTCACTAATGCCCTTTAGAAAGGAGATCTGTCATCTCTACCTGGTCATGTGATGCCAGACTCATAGTCATGTGATTGACTTTTAACTCCCCTCTCAGCAACTAAAGGTGGGCAATAATGTTAGCCTAACCAGTGATTCCCACATCCCATGAACAAATAAAGAAGACTAACTTTATCACTATCCAATTCGCTGTATTATAGTTTGCTAAGAGGAAGGAGATGCAATATAGAATAAAGAACACCATATTTAAAGTGAGTGCAGGAACAGAGAGATGGAGGGAAGTTGGGTATTCATCAACTATTGAAGGTGATGGTACAGGTTGGGAGAGTGAGTAAAACACATGGTATCCTGGACTTTGTGAATTGAAGCATTGAATATGTGAATATTCTGATCAACTTGTATAGACCATTTCATTTAGCCTCGACTGAAAGCATTGGAGAGGGTGCAGAATTTTTTTTAATGGAAGTAGTTGCAGGGATGAGGAAATTCAGTTACATGAATAGATTGAAAAAAACTGAGACTGTTTTGTACTTTGGAGAAGTGGAGATTTCAGAGGAGACCTGAGAGCTGTTCAACGTTAAGGAGTCCAAATAGAATAAATAGGAAGGAACTGTTCTTTTGGTGGAAGGATTGAGAAGCCGAGGACATGGATTTGTCTACAGGAATAGTGCCAGAAGATTGGAGGCTAGCAAATATGGTTCCCTTGTTCAAGAAGGGGAGTAGGGATAACCCTAGTAACTATAGGCCGGTGAGTCTCACTTCTGTTGTGGGCAAAGTCTTAGAGAGAATTGTAAGGGATAGGATTTATGAACATCTGGATAGGAATAATGTGATCAAGGATAGACAGCATGGTTTTGTGAATGGCAGGTCATGCCTCACAAACCTTATTGAATTCTTCGAGAAGGTGACTAAGGAGGTGGACGAGGGTAAAGCGGTAGATGTGGTATATATGGATTTTAGTAAGGCGTTTGATAAGGTTCCCCATGGTAGACGACTGCAAAAAATACGGAGGTATGGCAGTGAGGGTGAGTTGGAGGTTTGGATTAGGAATTGGCTGGATGGAAGAAGACAGAGGGTAGTAGTTGATGGCAAAGTTTCTTCATGGAGTGCCGTCACTAGCGGTGTTCCGCAAGGATCTGTTTTGGGACCATTGCTGTTTGTCATTTTTATAAATGACCTAAAGTTGCCACCCAGGTTGATAGGGTTGTTAAGGCGGCATATGGCGTACTGGCTTTTATTGGTAGAGGAATTGAGTTCTGGAGTACTGAGGTCATGTTGCAGTTGTCTAAGACTCTGGTGCGGCCGCATCTGGAGTATTGTATGCAGTTTTGGTCGTCATACTATAGGAAGGATGTGGAGGCACTGGAACGTGTGCAGAGGAGGTTTACCAGGATGTTGCCTGGTATGGTAGGAAGATCGTATGAGGAAAGGCTGAGGCACTTGGGGTTGTTTTCATTGGAGAAAATAAGGTTTAGGGGTGACTTGATAGAGGTGTACAAGATGATTAGGGGTTTAGGTAGGGTCGACAGTGAGAATCTTTTTCCACGTATGGAGTCAGCTATTACAAGGGGGCATAGCTTTAAATTAAGGGGGGGTAGGTATAGGACAGATGTTAGGGGTAGGTTCTTTACTCAGCGAGTCGTGAGTTCATGGAATGCCCTGCCAGTAGCAGTGGTGGACTCTCCCTCATTATGGGCATTTAAGCGGGCATTAGATAGGCATATGGAGGATAGTGGGCTAGTTTATGTTAGGTGGGCTTGGATTGGCGCAATATCGAGGGCCGAAGGGCCTGTACTGCGCTGTATTCTTCTATGTTCTATGTTCTATTTAAGGTAATTGACAGAAGAAACAATGGCGACTTGAGGAATAACATATTGCAGCAGCGAGTGGTTAGAATCTGGAAAACTCCACCAGAGATTGAGATGGAGACAGATTCAAAATCTGGCTTTCAGACAAAGAATTGGATTTTTATTTGAAGAAGAAACATGCAGGGAGACAGGGAAAAAGGAGGAAGTGGAATTAGACAAGGTACTCTTACAGAGGTATAACATAGAGTCAATGGGCCAAATGGTCTCATTTTGTTCTGTAATCATTCAATGACCTGTGTTTCTCTTAAATTGCATGTTTTGTTTGCAGCAAGTTGAGTTATAGTTAATATGAAGATAACATAACAATAGTTAGAGCGTACTGTTGAAGTCTCTGCCACATTCCATGCTGTGGTGCATGGTTTGTGGGCGCTGCCTGTGGCTAATGCATTTTCAGCATTGTTACTTATCAAAAGGTAAAACATCTGTCACTGTTTCTTCCCATTCCCAGAGTAAAAGGAATATTTGCTGTTTCCCACTCCCAGACCTGAAGGGTACACCCAAAACGTTGACTTCTCCACCTCCTCATGCCGCCTGGCCTACTGTGTTCTTCCAGCCTCCTCCCTGTCTAATTTGGATTCCGGCATCTACAATTTTTTTTGTCTAGCCAAGTTTGTTCCACTACAATATCTCTTCAAAGAATGACCACTTTGAGGAAGTTCTCAGCCTCCCCCCGACGTACACTTGGGGAGTCCCGTTCTCACTGCCTCAGTGCCATGAGCTGTCTTCACCAATCCCCACCTGCCCCTGCCACACCTTTTATCTGCAGCTCTCCCTACACCTAGCCCCAAGTCCTGCAGAACGGTTACACCTGAAATATCAACTTCTCCACCTCCTGATGCTGCCTGGCTTGCTGTGTTCTTCCAGCTTCTTGCCTGTCTACCAGGTTTGATCCTAACTAGCTGTTGGTGTAATGTATGAAGGTGAATAGAAAGTTTCTGGGAAAATGTGTCAATGCTTACTACATACTGGGCTTTCTCTTACAGTTACCACACACTCTCAATCTAGTCTAGTGGTATTTAATTATTTAACATGCTTTTGGAACAATTAGAAATCTTGCTAGTTGTTAGAGACTAGGATTGAATGCTCTGTTGCAGCATTCATTTCCTCATTCAGGAAAATTCCAAGTTCTTCACCCTGTTTCAGCGATGACCAGTGAAACATGGAGCTGGTTCCACAAAACATGTTATTAAACAATGTCATTTGGCAAATTGTTATTGACCTTGAACTCTTGAGTTATCATTCTCTTGCTGGGTTTGTTCACTTTGTGTCTGGTTGTTGGCATCAGTATCAGTGAAGGGCTGGTATTAATCATTAATGCAAATTATAACCTTTGCTTTTCAAGGCCTGCAAATATTGATCAGTAATCAGTTTCAACATTTTTCAGGTTCATATGTTCTGGGGAGTGGTGGCGCTGAATCTGTGTCCTCATGTAGATATCTTGTACTTCAAAATTTTCCTGTGCTGTATTCATGAATAGAGCCATCAGGTCTTTTTTATTTTGATCTCTGCTAAAGAAACTGCTCTTAGTTCATCAGAATCCAAATGGAACCAAACTGGATCAGCTCAGCGAAAGCAGAAAATATATCCATTGTACAGCTCCAGTCTATTTCACTGCACCAGTCTTTCTGGTGAAGCAACTAATTGTATTTGAGTGCAATTGACAGTTTAGGCATAGTTTGTTCCTGTTGAACTGTTCCTGTCTAAACTTGCCTGTTTTGATTGAACATTAAGCTAAAGTTTAATACAATTCTTTGCTGTCTGAGGTGGTACCAATGTAAAGGTGTGAGATGAATGCAAGTTGTTACAATAACGAGTCCCAGATTGATTTGACTGACATATAACCAATTTTTATTTTCGAAGCTCTGGTTGTGGGTTTGAATATATCTGTTAGGGTGATCATTATGGGTAATCTCTGAGTTTTTCTAGGCCACTTTCAGACACTGTGATTGCGCAGTTTTAAACTAAATGAGTGAAAGGCAAAGCTGGGGAAAATGGAACAGAAATAGCACCAGCTGGGGTTTGCTTGGTTAACCAAATCATTTTGGTTTGCATGTAACTTAAAATTGTTAAATTTGTGCTGACCCCACCCATCTATTGGCACCAGTAAGAATTATGACCAGCTTATGACTTATTAAAGAGAACTTTGTAATATATATACAAACATTCCGAACATCTAACAGCTTCCCTTCTCTCTGCTTCATGCTGTCAGATTAATGAAAAACTGAGCTTTTTTTGATTTGCCAATAGATTTGTTTAGACACCTCCAACAAATCTCTTATTAAGATGAATGCAAGTTATTGGGAAGTTGAGAATTGGCTATCTGAGGTTCCAAGATATATTCACTGAGGTGCATAAACACAAGCTCAAATGTCTATGTTATTAATCTCCTAATGGCGTATCTCTACATGACAAAATGGCAACTTGACAGGACAATGTAACCACTTTACCAAAGGTGATTCAGAATAAATGTTTTGTTGTCCTGAAATAAGTGAATAGATTCACAAGTCAACCTGCAAGAATGATGTGGATTTAATCATCTCTGCAATTAATTTATTTTGTCCCCGAGTGCTTTGTTCTAGAATCACAGGAAGTCTGTGGCACAGAAAGAGGCCACTTAGCCTGTTGTCTACTCTGCCCCAAAGGAAGGTCACCCAACCTAATTCCTCGTATGTGGTCCAAAGCACCGCAGGCTATAGCAGCTTTGAAATGAGTTGAAGGTTTCTGCCTCTGTTGGCCTCTTGGGGCAGTGAGTTCCAGACTCCAATCACCCTCTGGCTGAGAAATATTCTCCTTCTTCCTAATCCTTCCACCAATCACTTAATAAATCTATGTTCCAAAGAGCTGACCTCTATGCTGAGGTAAATAGGCTCTCATCCACTGTCTCCAAGCCCTTCTCAATTTTATAATTTTCAATTCAATCCCGTCAGCTTGCTCTGTTCCAAGAAAAGCCCGGCCAGCCTGATCTTCCTTCATAGCTGCATTTTTCCAGTCCTGGTAACAACTTTCAGAGTTTCCTCTGTCCCCCCTCGCATGCAATTCCACACGTTTTGTAATGAACTGACTACAACTGTGTACACTGCTCACTAACTAATGATCTGTAAAGACCTGGCAGCACCTTCCTGTTCTTTTCCACCAGACCTCAACAAATAAAGGAGATTATTTTGTTTACTTTCTTAACCACCTTTTCCAATCTGTCCTGTTACCTTCCAGGTATCTGTGAACATTCACTCCAAGGTCTCCCTTTAAACTTCTCAATATTTTCCCATTTATTCTGGGCTCCTTTCTCACTTTGACTTCTCCAAGTCAACTATCATTGCAAATTGTGCAAAGACGCCAATTCCGTGGAGGAGCTGTTTGTCAGTGTAGAGCATGGTGTTGGATTAGGGGACAATAACGACTTTTCCAGAGTTCCTGGCTGAGAGTGAGTTTCAAGAGACGTTGGGAGTGGTCATTGGGAGGATCTGGAGTTAAAAGGCTGAGAGTCCATGCTGGTCACTGGGCTTTGGAGTTTGGATAGAATGCCAGTGAGATTATTTTTGAGAATTTTAATGTTGCCTCTGACTGAGTAGGGAAGAATGGTTTAGGAAGTGTATTTCCCCCAAAATGACCATTTCTGTTTAGATAGAGAAAAGAAATGAATGGAATTATTTTGCTTTCTGAAATGAAGTTGAACAATGAGTGTTAAATCTTGACAGTTCTTCTGCACTTGTTTTGTATGGTCCAGGGTGCAGAACATAAATGATCTGACGCTAGCTTGAAGAGTAAGCCACACACTTTGCAAATTTGTTCTGAATGTGGCTACTGTTGCTTTTCATTGCGATTACTAATATCGACACAGCCTCCAATTGATTTCATTGTCATCCCTTTCAGTGTGATTACTAATCTGGTGCAAGAGGCCATTCAGCCCATCACATCTGTACCACCTCTCCAAATGAAGATCATGACTTCATGACATTTTCTTTCCTTTTTCTCTACACATTGCTCCTATTGAAATACAATCTAATATCCTCTTGAATTCCTCAGTTGAATCTGCCTCTGTGACATTTCCAGGCAGTGCATTCCAGACCCTAACAATTTGATGTGTTTTAAAAAAAAATCCTCCCCATAAACTTGCAAATCACTTTAAATCTGTGCCCTCCTTGTTCTTGATCCTATTATATTAATGACTTTAGATCTATTCCTTTTACTTTTGATGATACTGTAATCAATTTCCAATACTTGTGCAGCTTTGTTAAGCTATTTATAAAGGCACGTAGAAGCCCAGTGGAGAAACTTTGTATCCCTTGGATTCTTGAATGTTGCCTGTGCAGAAGGACCCAAGGCTCTGAATGCCTTCAAATTCTTTCAATGATAGAATCAGGAACAGGTAGTCTCAAACTGCTGCATCCTCATGTCTCTTCATGTGATATCTGTTTTCCCAACACTTGTCACTTTTTGACACTTCCCTCCGTTTCGTTTCAAGAAACAAAAAGGTAAACGTTTCTTATCTCCAGTGATCTTGTAGCATGTCATTGATCGTGAATTCATTCTGTTTCTTTTAAATTTAACATTCTCAGGTATTTCAGAAAGTTTACCTGTACCTTTTGGGAGGGACCACCCCCATGCGGCACAAATTTTGAGAAACTATTACATGTGCCTTGAAAATAGCAATTCCATATTCTGAGGTGAGGATTCTTGTTTTTTATTTTTGATTTGGCTGAAAGAAATATGTTTTCCACATTTATCTACGTAACAACAGGATACAGGATTTCGAAGCTGATAATTATAAATAGAATTATTTGAGATGTAGGAGGGACATGAGCCATTATTATAAAAATAAATCTGTTCTCTGCAGAGGAAGATTTAAAAACTGTCAACAAGCAGTCCTAGACATTTAAGTCACTTCCATTAAAAAAGAGAGATTCTATGCGAATGGTACTCAGTTCAAAAGGAAGAATTGGAATATGATACAAAACTAGCAATCAATATAAAAAACAGACTGTAAAAGCTTCTACAAGTACATTTAATAGAAAAAGGAAATTTATTAGAGAAAGTAAGCATTGGTCCATTTGAAGGTGAGGCTCGAATTTTTTTGGGAATGGTAGCTGCTTTGAATAGATATTTTGTATTATATTTACAATAGGAGATGGAAAAAGCTTCCAATAAAAGTAGAAAATCAAGAGGTAAATGGGAAGGAGGTCCTTAAAACAATCACAGTCTCAAAATTTAAAAAATATATTTGTGAAACTAATAGAACTAAAGGTTCTTAATTCTCTTGATTCTTACAGTCAGGATCTGGGCATGTTAAATTAATGGATATACATTGATTTCCCTAAATTCTGAAACAGGACTATGGATCGGAAAACTAGAAATGAAAGAAATGCAGGCTTCAGAAAACAGGAAATTGTAGGATAGTTCATCTAATATCTGTCATTGGAAAAATGCTAAGGAGATAATAGGAGATTTACAAAATAGGCAGAGTTACCATGGTTTTATGAAAAGGAAAATCATTTTGATTCAGCTTGAGTATTTCTGAAAAAAAACAGCAGTTTGGAGCTGTTTTGTCTTGCACTCATCAGGGCAATTTGAAAGAAATACCAAAAATTCATTTGTGGTTGTATGAAAGGGGAGATTTAAAAAAAAAATTGTTCACAGACGTGAGCATTGCTGGCCTGGTGAACACTTAATGCCCATTCCTGTTTGCCCAGAGGACAGGTAAGAGTTACCCACTTTACTGTGGGTCTGGAGTCACATGTAGTCTAGACCAGGTAAGGATGGCAGTTTCCTTTCCTAAAGGGCCTTGGTGAACCACATGGACTTTTCCAAAAAATGGACATCAATCATTGAGGCTATTACCTCCCCGATTGGTTAGCAAGTGTACTCTGCTCAGTAGAGCTATCGCCATGGAAAATGCAATGATTAATACTGACTGTAAACCTTTATTTAATTCTGAGTCAACATGCCCTCTCTACCCACAATTCCAAGAAGTTGTCTGTAAGGACATGTGATGGGAACATGTGTGGCTGCTTGCATTTCTGTACTGGTTGACCTTGATATGGCTGAACAAATGATGAAAATTACTAAAGTTATTTAATCCTTTCAGCAGGATGTCTTTGCGGTAGTGGGTAAGGTCCTGACCCCTGGACCAGAAAGTTAGGGTTCAGTTTCCACACCATTCTATTGGCCATGCAAGGCGTGTTTGTAATGTGACTGAGCAGGTGGATTGTCAGTCTTCCTGATGGCAGGTGGTAAGAATGGGAGACTTTCCAGGTCCACTGCCTGGCAGAGGCAAATTGCAGCTACTGCAGTACTTTCCTGTTAATATAGACCAACCCATTGGAAGTCCAGAGTCTGACCCTCTAAAGAGGAGAAAAGACAGGAGGTCCTTTTTATAATGATGAGATTTGACTGCAGCTTTCTACTGTGCAGGGACTTGTAGGTGAAAATTCCTTGAGCATTCGTTGTGAAGAATGTGATTAAAATAAAAAAACTAATCAAATGTGTGAAAAGTATTGATGCTAAAACCATCAGCTTAGAAATTGCTGTTATTGTATAGCGTATATTTTTAATGTATTTCCATGACACGTCTTTACTGTTTTTAAGAGTGTAACAATGTGTGTAAGCAGGAATGAATACCTCAGCTCTGAGCTGGTTCCTCCATTCAGGAAGATCACAGCTGATTGTGAACTACAGCTCGATTTCTCTGCCTAATGCTTATATTCCTTAATTCCCTGAGGGATCAGGTATCTGACTCCACTAGTTGTAAATATGTTCAGTGATGGAGCTGTCTGGATTAGGAATTTCAAAGTTTCACAGCCTTTGAGTGGGGGAAAAAGAAGTTTTCCTCATCCAAGTCCTAATTGGTCAGTCCTTTTACTGTGAGACTGTGGCCTGCCCTCCATCATGTTCTGGATTCTGCAATCATGGGGAACATCCTCTCCGATTCCAATTCCTCAAGATCCTTCAAAATTTTGCTTTCAATGAGATCGCCTCTCTAAGTCTCTGAGTGTATATGTCTAATTTTCTCAGCCATAAGACCATAAGACCATAAGACATAGGAGTGGAAGTAAGGCCATTCGGCCCATCGAGTCCACTCCGCCATTCAATCATGGCTGATGCGCATTTCAGCTCCACTTACCAGAGTTCTCCCCGTAGCCCTTAATTCCTCTAGATAACAAGAATCTATCAATCTCGGCCTTGAAGACATTTAGCGTCCCGGCTTCCACTGCACTCCGTGGCAATGAATTCCACAGGCCCACCACTCTCTGGCTGAAGAAATGTCTCCGCATTTCTGTTCTGAAATGACCCCCTCTAATTCTAAGGCTGTGTCCACGGGTCCTAGTCTCCTCATCTAACGGAAACAATTTCCTAGCATCCACCTTTCCCAAGCCATGTATTATTTTGTACGTCTCTATTAAGTCTCCCCTTAATCTTCTAAACTCCAACGAATACAATCCCAGTATCCTCAGCCGTTCCACATATGTTAGACCTGTCATTCCAGGGATCATCCGTGTAAATCTCCGCTGGACACGTTCCAGTGCCAGTATGTCCTTCCTGAGGTGTGGGGACCAAAACTGGACACAGTACTCCAAATGGGGCCTAACCAGAGCTTTATAAAGTCTTAGTAGTACATCTCTGCTTTTATATTCCAACCCTCTTGAGATAAGAGACAACATTGCATTCGCTTTCTTAATCACGGACTCAACCTGCATGTTTACCTTTAGAGAATCCTCGACTAGCACTCACAGATCCCTTCTGCGGGGCACCGCTCGTCACCGGCTGCCATTCTGAAAAGGGACCTTTTATCCCAATTCTCTGCCTTCTGTTAGACAGCCAATCCTCAATCCATCCCAGCAGCTCACCTCGAACACCATGGGCCCTCACCTTGCTCAGCGGCCTCCCGTGTGGCACCTTATCAAAGGCCTTTTGAAAGTCTAGATAGGCCACATCCACTGGGTTTCCCTGGTCTAACCTATTTGTTACCTCTTCAAAAAATTCCAACAGGTTTGTCAGGCATGACCTCCCTTTACTAAATCCATGTTGACTTGTTCTAATCAGACTCTGCTCTTCCAAGAATTTAGAAACCTCATCCTTAATGATGGATTCTAGAATTTTACCAACAACCGAGGTTAAGCTGATTGGCCTATAATTTTCTATCTTTTGCCTTGATCCTTTCTTGAGCAAGGGGGTTACAACAGCCATCTTCCAATCATTCGGGACCTTTCCTGACTCCAGTGACTCTTGAAAGATCTCAACCAATGCTTCTGCTATTTCCTCAGCCACCTCTCTCAGAACTCTAGGGTGTATCCCATCGGGGCCAGGAGATTTATCAATTTTAAGACTTTTTAACTTTTCTAGCACTATCTCTTTCGTAATGGCAGCCATACTCAACTCAGCCCCGTGACATCCTTTAATTTTTGGGATATGACTCCTGTCTTCCACTGTGAAAACTGACGCAAAGTACTTGTTAAGTTCTCCTGCTATTTCCTTATCTCCCATTACTAGGCTTCCTGCATCAGTTTGAAGTGGCCCAATGTCTACTTTTGCCTGTCGTTTGTTTCTTATGTCCTGAAAGAAACTTTTACTATTATTTCTAATATTACTGGCTAGCCTACCTTCATATTTGATCCTCTCCTTTCTTATTACACTCTTTGTTATCCTCTGTTTGCTTTTGTATCCTTCCCAATCTTCTGATTTCCCACTGTTCTTAGCCACTTTATAGGATCTCTCTTTTTCTTTAATACATTTCCTGACTTCCTTTGTCAGCCAAGGTTGTCTAATCCCTCCCCGGTTAATCTTTCTTTTCTTGGGAATGAATCTCTGTACAGTGTCCTCAATTATACCTACAAACTCCTGCCATTTTTAGCCTGTCAGCATAGTAAAAGTGTCTCACTGCAGCAGACACTTACGGACCTCGAGGAAAGTACATCCTCACTTAAAAGTGGAGAGCAGTATGAGACACCGTACCTTTGATGTGATCTCACCAAAGACCTGTACAATTTTTTATTTCATATAACACGTCCTTATTGTTGTTATAATCCTCTCCCAATGAAGGCCAACAACCCATTTCCATAGAATCAATGTGAAAACAGGCCATTTGGCCAACAAGTCCACACTGACCCTGCAAACAATACCCCACCCAGATTCACCCCCGACCCTATCCCTTTCACTCTGAATTTCCCATGCCCAATCTACCTAACCTGTACATCTTTGTACTGGGGGAGGAAACCAGAGCACCTGGAGGTAACCACACAGACACTGGGAGAATGTGCAAACTGCACACAGACAATCACCTGAAGCTGGCACTGAGGCAGCATTCTAACCACTGAGACATTGTTGTGCCCATTTGCCTATTTTTAATTGTTTGCCATTCCTGGATGCTATTTGTGGTCCTTGTGCAGACATGCCAAAATAGTATTGCTCTTGCCAACTTTCTGTCTGACCGTACTAGAATATAGAGAATTTTGGGGGGAAAAGCATTCAATTATCTAAATTAAACAGATTAGTATCCATCAAATAGCAAATGTATGTATCATTGGCACAAAATGTTTGCTAATACTGTGGAGTCCTTTATTTGGCACACCCTTTTATAACACAGACACTCCCCTTTTCTCTCCCACTTTCCCCTCCTCCCTGTACCCTCCCCTTGCTTGATGGAGGCTCCTCAGCCTCCAACAAAAGTCTTTGCTCACTCTCACTTGCTTGCTCACTCAGTCACTCATTCATGGTTAATAAGGAGAGAGAATTGAGCCTATCAGCAGCAAATATGAGCCAAAACGAGCCAGTGGTTGGAGGAGCAGGTCCTCACTGCTCTCCATTCTCCTGAAAGGGGCAGCTTTCTGCTGGTTGTCCTTGTTTGGATTTTCCTGGGTGTTTTGGGGATTTTGAGGGTGGATTTGAAGCTGGTGTCGGTGTGGCAGAAATTGAACTGGAATTTAAAGTAAACCATAAGCTAGGTTAATTCTGTTATTGGTTGGTTAGGATTTTTGACTTTGAACAAATATAGTTATAATGTAACACTTTTTCAGATCTGGTCTCAATAGCAAAACTTAAAATGATGTCAGAAATGGAAAGAATTGATAACTTTTTTAAATGAAACATTGAATTAATTCATGAAAGTTCTGTTGTGTCAGTGTTGCTTCACATGAGAAAATGTGCTGAAAGTAGCTATTCTTGCTTTGTACTCCAGACCTTTTTATATGTTCTATTTAAATTGTGTGTGAATGTAAGTTTATCTGATTCTCTGTTAAGATTGCAAAACTGACGAATAGATCACAATCCTAATGAAGAGGAAGAAGGAATAAAGAATTAAATCATTGGGAAAATTCAAAGTGCAGCCAACTGGGATTTATCATGGATTGTAATTCCGACCTCCTATGAAGTTCGAAAGGCAGTTTGTAGTGTAACCCTTTTAAGAACAAAATGTTCTTTGAGGCTTGAAAGGACGTGAGGTAGCTGTGTACCCCTGATGATCAGACAAGGTGAGATGGTGTGTAAACACAAAAAGCAGCAGGTGAGAGCATGAATAGCTGCTTTTGTTTCTCACTTCCTCAACCTGGTGCCTGATATTAACTCAATATTCAGACTGTCCTACTTTATCAAAGAACTACACCTCTCTAATGTAATGGCGATGTGTTATAGAAATGTTAGCGCTTGGCAACTGGATTGGGCGTTCCTGGCTGCTGGCTTTATTGATTAAATGAGTGAACAAATCATTCTTTATTGTTTGAAGACTGGACAGGATAACCGAGATTACTACACTAAATAAAATATTGACTAAAATTAAGGAGCAATGACCTCTTTCAGAGAAGCTTTAATCATGAATAATTTAAGGCAGGAATTGTTTGTTTTCTCAATGCCCAGTAATCTAACATCTTCCCTGTGAGTGTTCATCCACAGCTCTCCGGTGTAGAAAATTCTGAACATTTCGCAACCATTTGAGTGAAGAAATTTCACCTTTTCCCAGTCCTGATGGCTGACCCCTTCATTCTGAGTCTCCAAGTTCTGTACCTGACTTGGAAATTTATTGTAGCTCCTTCATTGTCGCTGTTTTGTATTTGTTCATATGACACCTTCATCCTGGCAAGGTCAGCAATCAATACCCATCCCTAATTGCCCTTGAACAGAAGTGAAAGTTTGGAATTCTTTATCACAGAGTGCTGTGGAGGCTGGGTCATTCGATGTATTCAGGGGAGAGAGATTGTTAAGGGAGTCTAGGATTATGGGGAAAAGGCAAGAAAGTGGAATCAAGAGTGATCAAATCAGCCATGATGTCATTGAATGATGGAACCAAGTCAATGGACTGACTGGCTTTGTGATATTATTACATATTGCCCGGTGGGACTTGAATCTGGGCCTACAAGCCCAGAGGCTGGGACTCTGTCACTGCACCACAAAATCACTTTTTCTTAAATAAGGGGTTAGGAACTATAAACTAGGTCCTGCTCCTTATTGGAAAATAGTTCTCAATGTAAAGGAAGATTCTGAGAGACTTTCTCATCACCCTGCTGAGGTGTTGTTATACACATCTTGTATCTCCTTGCTCAAGGTAGGACATTACTGCTGCACCACAAGAGCCCTCAATATGACTCGAGAAAATTGGATGATAATATGGAGAAATTTGAAGGATTGTGGGGGTGTAACTTATTGAGTTGCTCTCAGAGAGCTAACATGGATATAAGAAATCAAATGGCCTTTTTGTATACTGTAGTCATTCAGTGATTTGCATGTTCTGTAATCTTGTCTGGGATTCTATACTGAGTAAAAACCTTAATATGAAAAGTATTGATTTCACAGCCATGTCACCTGGTTATTTGCTGCGGTGAAGGCCAAGTTTATGGCACTTTCTTCCAAACAACTGTTTTAGTTTATCGAAGCTGTTTGAAAGTGCCCAATTGAAGCAGCTGATAGTGTTTGTCTGAATTGTGCTGTTACAGAGGGTCATGTTTTACAGTCACAGAAATATTGGCTGTGCCTTGAGATGCTTTCACACCTCACATTGCTGTGTGTGAGGTGTTTGTCTCCTGCTTTAAGAAGTTTAAACACAATGACAACTATAACGAAATTTACTTACTAAGGGGAGACTAGGCCCAATAAAATCCTCACCCAATCCAGTTACCAAATGTGATGAGTTTAGACTGCTGATGTTACTCATGGTGAGCATTAATAGCAGAGGGTGGAGGGGTTGTAATTTTTTTCTGAGTTGAAAATCTGGAATGTTCCAGTCTAGCTCCTGACTACTTGAGAGACAGCTTAATTCAATAATGTTTGCCGTATAAATATTTCAATCAATAATTGTGAAAGGGTTGCTTTACAGATCTTCATAAATGTCTGGATCTTGCACCTATTAATAGTTTGCTATTCTTTCTTCCATATATCATTTACAAAAAAACCTTTTTAGGCTGTGCTGTCCCCTGCAAAGATTGATATACAAATTAAAAGTATAGATTATATTCTGCTTGTGTGGGGATTGCTTCTGTGAGGAGGGCGATTGATGTATTGAGGCTAATAGGCTACTTCTGTACATTAATTCACCTTGGTCTGGGTTCAGGAAAGTGTGTTACTGGTCTGCGTTAACCATGATAAATTACTTGACCGTAACTTCATTTACCAGTTTTGAATGTTGTTGATGCTTTATTTCCTATCACCTTGAAGACAGTAAGACAGAAGCTCTGAGCTAAATGCGACAAACTACCAGAACAAACCATATTACATTGATGTAGAGGTGCCAGTGTTGGACTGAGGTGGACAGAGTAAAAAATCACACAACAAGGTTATGGTCCTACAGGTTTATTTGAAATCTCACACTTTCGGAGTGATGCACCTGATGAAGGATTGTCGCTTTGAAAGCTTGTCATATCACATTGTGATCTGTTTTGTTTGGGTTAATCTGCAGAGGCAATGATTATAGGTTTGAAGAGACGAGCACTTGGAGGTGAATGAAGACATCAGACATTTGCTCAAAATGCTTTATCATCTGCAAGTACAGGAGGAAGATTACAGTGCAGAGACCATTTATACCAGGACCTGAACTTTAAAATAGAAATGATCTCTGACAAAACAAATGCAATGTACATCTCAAAGGCATCAAGAAGTATTCTGCAGATAGAAGAAATAAGAACAAGGATAGCAATGGGAGAGGCTGTATGGTCAGAAGAGACAGGTACTAAACAGAAGACTGAATAAACAATGGAGGTGATTTGTAAAGAGTTTCAATGGGAGTGCTTTGTGTGGATGTGAGATTTGAACTACACAGGGACAATGGACTAATTGATTTGAAATGTGGGTTTGGAGGAAATTATAAAAGATGATCTGAGCCAAAACTACAAATAAACTGCTGTCCAGAGTGAATGAACAAAACTTCTGAATGTAATTTGGGAGAGATATTGGGCAGGGCAGATCACAAGAGGAAATGGACTAAGACACGGAAGGAAGATTTCAAGGCAGAGGATGATTAGAAAAGAAGTGAATATCAATGCTGGGTGGCTTGAAGATTGAAGGAGTTATTGCAAAGTGAAAAGATCAGGAGAGGATTAAGAGACATGGAGAAAAACAACTGCCTTCAGGCAGAGCATACATGATGATGATAATGACGATAAATGAAGGGGTATTCGAAACAAGAAAGCTCTTAAATAGTAACAGCATCTGGAAAATTTCAATACTTTGGCCAGTTACAGAAGTCCATTCAGCATGCAAAGAGGAGGGCAGCAGAATGAGGGGGTCTATCTGGATGGAGTTGGATGCCTGATGTTGAGCTACAGTTACAGAGGGTGGAGGAGACTGACAGGTGACCTATTAGAGAGCAAAGCAGTTACCAGCAGCATAGCCTGAAAGGTCATTTCATACTGTTAGCCAGAATAATTCCTAGACACAACTGTTTCAATATTGTGAGGAAAAGGTTTGAATTAAGAACCACCCAGCAGGACAGGCAGCGTTTTGTGTCATGTCCGATGGCCTTCCATTAGAACCAGGTTCTGTCTTCCCAGATACTGAGAGGTCAGTAGAGCCTCCAGCATTTCAATTAACTTGTAGAAAGGACAGGGGAAATGGGATTATTTTTAAGAGAGCCATATTCTGAGGTTGAGGCACTTTCAGGATATGGCTGTGTATGTAGACTCGAGAGTATGGCGCTGGAAAAGCACAGCAGGTCAGGCAGCATCCAAGGAGCAGGAGAATCGATGTTTCAAGCATAAACCTCCATCTCCTGCTCCTGAGGTTCTGCCTGACCTGTGCTTTTCCAGCACGTGCACACTCTACTCCAATCTTCTCCAGCATCTGCAGCCCTCACTTGCTCCCGTGTACGTAGACTGTCTGCTTACAGAGAATGACATCAGAACTTTGTCACTGTAAAACACTCTGGGAATATGCTCATTAAACCTGTTCCAGTTTAGCCGTATTTCAAATAATGGAATTACTTTCTTTGGTTTTTACTAGTTCTGTGATGAGTGCTTTACCTTTATGCTTTAAACCAATACTGCCACTGGTACATGGAGGGTCTCGTGTGTGTGTGCGTGTACGTACGTACGTGCATGTACAGTCCTCAGGGCTATTTGCTCCCTCTCTCGAAGTAAAGTTCTTTAGCTCCTTTTAAATGAAAGCAAAATGCTGTGGATGCTGGAAATCTGAAATTAAAGTCAGAAATGTTGGACACCCTCAGCAGATCTGGCAGCAACTGTGGAGAGAGAAATAGTTAACGTTTAAAGTCCAATATAATACCACTTCAGAGTAACCTCTTCAATTCTTTATGTACAGAATCACTCTTTTTTACTTGTATCTGTAAATATTAGGTTATCAAATCCAGCTCTCTAGTATAATATCCAAGATCTCCCTCTTCTCATACGCATTTGAGACTGGAGCCCAAGTCCCCAACCTGATTTATACGAATCGCATTGTATCACTGAGAATTGAACTGACAGCAACCGACAAAAATAGGAGCTGGAGTAGTCCATTCAGCCCTTCAAACATGATCATGACAGATCCTTTACCTCAACACTATATTTTACTTTCTCCCCAAACCCCATAGTATCGTTTTAACATCTAGAAATAGCTTTCTTCATATATTCAGTCCCTTTATCCCTACAGCGTTCTGTGCTAAAGAATTTCACAGGTTTGCTACCATTCGAGTGAAAAAATGTGTTCTCATCCTAAATGGTCTACCAAAGAACAAAGAGCAGTATAGGAAGGGAACAGGCCCTTCAGCCCACCAAGACTGCACTGACACATGTTGTCTCCCTAAACTAAAAAAACACTTTTGCCTTTACATGGTCGATATCCGTCTATTCTCTGTTCGTTTATCTGTCAAGATACCCCTTAAATTTGCCTCCACCACCACCTCTGGCAGTGCGTTTCAGGCACTTGCCACCCTCTGTGTTTTTAAAAATAAACCTTGCCTCTCACATCTCCTTTAAATTTACCCCGTTTTACCTTTAAACCTAAGTCTGCTAGTAATTGACATTTCTATCTTGGGAAAGAAAGATTCTGACTATCCATGTCTCATAATTTTTTTACCAAGTTGCAATTCATCATCCTTCAAGTGAAAACAAACCAAGTTTGTCTAATCTCTCCTCCTAGCTAATACCCTCCAAACCAACATCCTGATAAACCATTTCTGTATCGTCTCAGAAGCCTCCACATCCTTCTGGTATTGTGGCGACCAGAAATGCACACAATGTTCTAATGTGGTCTGACTAAAGTGCTATACAGCTCCTACATGACATAGCAATTTTTGCACACTCTGCCCCGCCTGATGAAGGTAAGCATGCCTTATGCCTTCTTGACCCCCTTATCCACTTGTAATACCACTTTCAGAGAACTGTGGACCTGTACACCTAGATCCCTCTGTATGTCGATGATACTAAGGGTTCTGTCATTTACTATAGACCTCCCTCCTGCATTAGATCTTCCAAAAGCATCACCTCACATTTGTCCAGATTATATTCAATCTGCCACTTGGCCACTCGAGTCTCCAGCTGATCTGTATCCTGTTATATTGTCTGGTAATTGTCCTCACTATCCACAGTTCCCTCAAGTTTGTGGACGAGACAAAGATTACTAATCAGGCCACTACCTTCTCCTCCAAATCATATATGTATATTACAAACAACAGGGGTGCCAGCACAGATCCCTGTGGGATACCCACTGGTCACAGATCTCCAGTTAGAAAAATACCTTTCCATTGCGACTGTGTCTTCTATGACCAAGCCAATTCTGTATCCATCTTATCAGTTATATCTCATTCCATGTGACTTCACCTCTATCAGCCATGTCAATCTTGTCAAAAGCCTTGCTAAAGTCCATATAGACAACACATCACCCTGCCCTCTTTAATCATCTTTGTCATTTCCTCAAAAAAAACTCAGTCAAGTTTGGGAGACACAATCCTTCCTCACACAAAGCCATGCTGCCTATCGCTAATAAATCTATATTTTTCAAAATGTGAGTAAATCCCATCTCCAATAATTTCCCTACCGCTGACATATGGGTCACTGGCCTGTAATTTTCCAGATTATCCCTGTTGCCCTCCTAAAACCAAGGAGGGCTGTTCTCCTGTCCTCTGGGATCTCATCTGTGACTTCAGAAGATACAAAAATTTTGTACAAGGCTTAAGCAATTTCCTCAGTTGCTTCTCTCAGTATTCTGTGATTGATCCCACCATGTCCTAGGGACTTGTCTACCTTATTGCTTTACAAAAAAAACCCCAACATCACCTCCTGTTTTGGTATTGACATGCCCTAGGATATCAGCATATCCCTCCTGAGACTCACCATCCACCATGGCCTTCTCCTTTGTGAATAGCAATGCAAAGTATTCATTAAGGATCTCACTCGCTTCCTCTTGCTACATGCATAAATTCTCTCCTTTGTCCTTAATTGGACCTACCCTTTTCCTAGCTATCCTCTTATGTAAATGTCTTGGGATTTTTCTTAATCTTGTTTGTCCAAGATATCTCTTGGCCTCTTTTAGCCCTCCAAATTCCTATTTGAGTTCTTTCCTGCTTTTTTGTATTCTTCAAGGGCTCTGTCTGTCTTCAGATTCCCAAATCTTCTATGCACCTCATTTTTTTTTTTCTGATTAAACTCACAATTTCTCTTAGAACATAGAACAATACAGCACAGAACAGGCCCTTCGACCCTCGATGTTGCGCTGACCTGTGAACTGTTCTCAGCTTGTCCCCCTACACTATACCATCATCATCCATGTGCTTATCTAAGGATTGTTTAAATCTCCCTAATGTGGCTGAGTTGACTACATTGGCAGGTAGGGCATTCCACGCCCTTACCACTCTCTGCGTAAAGAACCTGCCTCTGACATCTGTCTTAAATCTATCACCCCTCAATTTGTAGTTATGCCCCCTCCTACAAGCTGACATCATCATCCTAGGAAAAAGACTTTCACTGTCTACCCTTTCTAATCCTCTGATCATCTTGTATGTCTCTATCAAATCCCCACTTAACCTTCTCTCCAATGAGAACAGACCCAAGTCTCTCAGCCTTTCCTCATAAGGCCTTCCCTCCAGACCAGGTAACATCCTGGTAAATTTCCTCTGCACCTTTTCCAATGCTTCCACATCCTTCCCAAAATACGATGACCAGAACTGGACACAATATTCCAAGTGTGGCTGCACCAGTGTTTTGTATAATTGCAGCATGATATTGCAGCTCCGGAACTCAATCCCTCTACCAACGAAACCTAACACACCGTATGCCTTCTTAATAACACTATCCACCTGGGTGGCAACTTTCAGGGATCGATGCACATGGACTCCAAGATCCCTCTGCACATCCACACTATCAAGAATCTTTCCACTGACCAAGTACTCTGCCATCCTGTTATTCTTCCCAAAGTGTATCACCTCACATTTAGCTGCATTGAACTCCATCTGCCACCTCTCAGCCCAATTCTGCAGTTTATCCAAGTCCCGCTGCAACCTGTAACATTCTTCCAAACTGTCCACTACTCCACCGACTTTAGTGTAGTCTGCAAATTTACTAATCCACCCACCTAAGTCTTTGTCTAAGTCATTTATAAAAATGACAAACAGCAGTGGTCCCAAAACAGATCCTTGTGGCACACCACTAGTAACCAGACTCCAGGCTGAATATTTTCTGTCAACCACCACTCGCTGCCTTCTTTCAGAAAGCCAGTTTCTAATCCAAACTACTAAATCACCTGTTGTCCAAGGTTCCTGAATATTGCCATCTTTATCCTTCATTTACATAGGAACATGCTCGTCCTGGCCTTTAAAAGATTCCCACATGCCAAGTATAGATTTATCTTCAAACAGCTGCCCTCAATTTACCTTTTCCCCAGTTCCTGCCTAATATTTGGGAGTTAGTCTTCTCCATTTTGTCTACTTTCACCTGAGGACTGGTCTTGTTCTTATGGATGAGTACTTTAAAGCATATAGAATTGTGGTCGCTATTCCCAAAATACCAACTTCCCGACCACCCTGTATCCTTAAGTTGTGACCCCCTGCTTTGGCTCCTCAGTAAGAGGAGACCACTTTCCTGCATCCAGTCTTGCCAGAATTTTAAATGTTTCAAAATGATCCCTCTCATTTTCCTAAACATCGGTGAATGCAGACACAGTTGAACCAATCTCTCCTCACAAGATAAACCTGCCAGTCCCAAGAATTAGGAAGGAGAAAGTGGGCACTGCAGATGCTGAAGATCAGAGTCAAGAGTATGCCACTGGAAAAGCGTAGCCAGTCAGGCAGGATCCGAGGAGCAGGAGAATCGACGTTTCGGGCATATGCCCTTCTTCGGGAATGAGGCTTGTAGGCCGGGGGCTGAGAGATAAATGGGAGGGGGTGGGGTTTGGGGGGAAAGTAACTGAGAATGCAATAAGTAGATGAAGGTGATAGGTCGGAGGAGATGGTGGAGCAGATAGATGGGAAAGACAATGGACAGGTCAAGGGGGTGATGCCAAGTTGGAGGCTTGGAATAAGGCCTTCATTGTGGCCTCCAAGCCCTCTGTTTCTTTCCCTCACGCCGTCCCAACCAGTACCAGTACATCCACCTGACTGAACTGGTCCTCACTCTCAACAACTTCCAATCCTCCCATCTCCTCTAAACCAAAGGGGTAGCCATGGGCATCCACACAGGCCCCAGCTATACTGGCCTCTTTGTTGGGTACATGGAACAGTCCATCTTCCGCAGCTTCACTGGCACCATCCCCCACCTTTTTCCTCCACTACATCTGTATTGGTGCTAACCTGTGCTCCCATGAGGCGGTTGAACAGTTTATCAACTTGACTAACACCTTTCACCCCAATCTCAAATTCGCCTGGAACATCTCAGGCACCTCCCTCCCCTTCCTGGACCTCTCCATCTCCATCTCCAGTAACTTACTAACCATGGGCATCTACTACAAGCCCACTGACTCCCATAGCTACCTGGACGGCATCTCCTCCCACCCTGTCTCCTGTGAAAATGCCAGCTCTTATTCCCAATCTCTCCGCCTCAGCTGCATCTGTTCACAGGATGACCAACTTCACCATAGAAAATCCCAGATGGCCTCCTCCTTCAAAGACCTCAATTTCCCCTCCCACATGGTCGACGATGCCCTCCAGCACATCTCCTCCATTTCCTGCACCTCCGCCCTTGAACCCCACCCCTCCCAACGGCAACAAGGACAGAGCCCCTCTGCTCCTCACCTTCCACCCCACCAACCTCCGTATCCTTCACATCATCCTCTGCCACCTACAAACAGACCCCACCACTAGAGATTTATTTCTCTCTCCATCCCTATCAGCATTCCAGAGAGACCATTCTCTCCGTGATTCCCTTGTCAGATCCACCCCCACTAGTCCTCACCCCATTCCCGGCACCTTCCCCTGCCACTGCAAGAGGTGTAAAACCTGCGCTCACACCTCCCCCCTCACATCCATCCAAGACCCCAAAGGATCCTTCCACCTCCGACAGAAATTTACCTGTACCTCCACAGATGTCATCTACTGTATTGGTTGAACTCTGTGGTTTCCTCTACATTGGGAGACAGGACACCAACTTGTGCATCATTTCAGAGAATATCTATGGGACACCTGCACCAACCAACCCCACCATCCTGTGGCTGAACACTTCAACTCCCCCTCCCACTCTGTCAAGGACATGCTGGTCCTGGGCCTCCTTCATCGTCAAATCCTAACCACCCAACACCTGGAGGAAGAATGGCTCCTCTTCCGCCTTGGGACTCTGCAAGCACACGGGATCAATGTGGATTTCACGAGTTTCTTCTTTTCTCCTCCTCCCACTATATCCCAGTCCCAAGCCTCGAAGTTGGCACTGCCTTCTTGACCTTTCCCTTGTCTTTCCCATCTATCAGCTCTGTCCTTCTCTCCAACCTCTCACTTTCTCCCCCACCTTCATCTACCTATCTTCTCCCAGCTACCTCTTCCCCCCCAGCCTTAGTCCCCTTCCATTTATTTCTCAGCCCCCTCGGCCTTCATTCCTGATGAGGGGCTTATGCCTGATACATTGATTCTCCTGCTCCTAGGATGCTGCCTGACCTGCTGTGCTTTTCTAGCATTACATTCCCAGGAATCAGTTAGGTGAACCTTCACTGCACTCCCTCAATGGCAAGTATATCTTTTTACGAGATAAGGAGAACAAACCTACACATTACTCCAGATGTGGACTCACCAAGACCCTGTACAGCTGCAGAAAGATGGTTGCTCCTGTGCTCCAATCCTCTTGTAGTGAAGACCAACATATTATTTGCCCTCGTAACTGTTGTCCCTGAAACTAGCTTTCAGTGACTAGTGCACTAGGACATCCGGGTCCTCTTGGACATCAACATTTCCCAATCTACCATTCAAATTTAACTTTGCTATTCTGTTTTTCCCAGCAAACGTCACATTTATCCACATTATACCACATTTGCCATGTATTTGCTTACTCACGCTACTTGTTTGAAACATCCAGAAGTCTCTTTACATCCTCTTTGTCACCTTCACTTCCACCTAGTCTTGTACTGTCAGCAAACTTGGAAATATTGTACTTGACTTTCCTCATCCACGTTGTTGAGCCATATTGTGAATAACTGGGGCCTAAACATTGATCCGTGTAGCAGACCACGAGTCACAGCATGCCACTTGGAAAATGATCCATTTATTCCTGCTGTGTTTCCTGTCTGCTGATCAATTCTCAATCCATGCCAGCATGTTGCCCCAATCCTACATTCTTTTGATTTTGCACAATAACCAATTTATCAGAAGTTTTCTGAAAATCCGATTGCATCACATCCACTGGTTCTCCCAGTGGATTGTTGTGTTGTGTGATTTTTAACTTTGTCCCCCCCAGTCCAACACTGGCATATTCCAGTTTTGTCCTTATAATTCCCTAATAGGTTTTTCAAGCATGGTTTCCCTTTCATAAATCCATGTGTAATGCCATTGGGATCTTTAAAGTGTTCTGTTATCAAATCCTTTATGATAGATTCAAGTATTTTCCCCACTACTGTTTGGCTAATCAGGCTGTAATTCCTGGTTTTCTCCCTCTCTCCTTTTTATAAACAGTGAGGTTATGTTTGCCACTCTTCAATTTGTTGGGACTGATCCAAAATCTACAGAATTGTGGAAGAAGTCACCAACACATCCACCGTTCCCATGGCTGCCACCTTTAGTATCCTGGGACTTATCGGCGTTTAATCCCATTAAAGTTTCCATCACAATTTTTATAAAATGTGTTAATTTCCTTTTGTTCCACTTTTTACTTCTGTAATTCTGTTCTGAATTTAATCACCCCTCAAATTATTGAGGAGAATCAAAGGGGTCATTCTTGTTTATGATTGTGTGAAAAATAATTCTGCTTTTCCTTGGAACAAACTCCATTTCCACAAACCACCTTACACCCATGAACTATGTGCTCTTTGCTCAGAATGATCGACCGTGTCAATTCACTGAAAATTGCATGTTGACTTTCCACTAAATCTAGAACTAACTACACCTTGTGTTACAGTCGTACTCCTGCTCGTACAGTGGGGTGTTGTAAAGGCATGTTCCTTGATCATGTTTGACGTATACTTTTCCAGTCAAGATTCCAAAATGAAGAATAAACGAATGGTGGATTTGTGTTAATTGTAAAAATGTTTTCTGGTTTATTGGAAAGTTTATTTTCTGCTGGCTGCAGCATCAGGAGTGTATGTATGACAGTGGTGATTCTGAAGCTGGTTTCTGCCAGTAAAGAGAAGTTGTCATGCCATTCTGTTATTTGTTTTAAATCCTTTCAGCTAGAATCATAGGATTTTAAAGCAGACCCATCCTAAACGTGTCTTAGGAATGAAATCATTTGATGATTTGTTTATTATGGCATTTCTGCATCTGGCCAAGTGATAGAAGTCAAAGTTATAAAATTGACTTGTAACTGGCAAGTTTGTTGGGAAACTTAATTGCTTTTGAGGTCAATTTGGAGAGAATTGCCAGATTTGGTTTGTCTTTTGTGTGTTAGACAAACTCAATGTATGTCCTTTCCAAAATGTCTTTAAAGAAAAATTGTGCTGCAGTCCTGATGATTAAAATAATAAAGTTATGTGCCAAATGCATCAGAGATAGCTAGATTCCAAGGACTGGAAATGAGCTTTTCATTAATTTTCAGTTAAAAACATATTTGATTGTATACTGTAAGTTACAAGCCATTTGCTCAGAACTTTCAAAGTCATATTTGAAGTGAATATCCTTTTCTTTGTCTTTGACTTTGCTAATTATTGACAGATGGGACAGGATAATCATTTCAGTATTGAGTGGTTTCTTTCATTACTGTATAAACTGTACTGTGATCAGCTTATTAAACACAAAGTATAACTGCATTATCTCACTGTCATCGCTGTTTGAAATGACACACGTTGTGGAACTAGATTGTTTTCTCTGGAGAATTGGATCTTGAGCAAAAAGAAACCTCTCATTTAGCTTCAGTGTCCTTCAGCTGGTGACTATGCACTAACCAGAGGAATATGACCTTGCAGCATGGCTGACCCCAATCTGTTTTCTCCATCTCTGGGTTTAAGGAATTGGTGACAATAGATTAATGCCTTTTGCAAAATGAGCAGGAGGAAAAGTGACCCATGTCAATTAACCTCCAAGTTAAAAGCAAAAATCTGCAGGTTATGGAGGTTTGAAATCAAAACAAAGTGCTGGAAAAACTCAGCAGGTCTGGCAGCATTTCTAGAGAGAGAAACAGTTAACATTTGAAGTCCAGAATGACTGAAGAAGAAATGTAGTTCATTTGAAATGTTAGAGGAGAAAGTGAGGACTGCAGATGCTGGAGATCAGAGCTGAAAATGTGTTGCTGGAAAAGCACAGCTGGTCAGGCAGCATCCAAGGGGCAGGAGAATCGACATTTCGGGCATGAGCCCTTCTTCAGGAATGGGGAAAGTGTGCCAAGCGGGCTAAGATAA
>NC_057738.1:48517554-48521121 GCF_004010195.1 Chiloscyllium plagiosum
GCAAGTTTTGCATTTCTTGCGGTTGCAGGGGAAGGTGCCGGGAGTGGAGGTTGGGTTGGTGGGGGGTGTGGACCTGACGAGGGAGTCATGGAGGGAGTGGATGCTGCCTGACCTGCTGCGCTTTTCCAGCAACACATTTTCAGCATTTGAAATGTTAACTTTGTTTCCCTCTCCACAGATGCCACCAGACGTATTCAATATTTCCAACAGTGTTTCTTTTTAATGAACATCCCACTCTGTCTCCAACCTCATTCCCAAAAGTATGCCTTTTTTTTTGAATGAGTGAGTCATTGCAAAGCAAGGCTATGAATGATAGTGAAAGCTGCCTTTGTGGTTAACTCTCTGGTCGTCAGCAAAAACAATTGTCTGAATTGGGAGTGAGTTCCTGGCCACTAAGGCCAGCTCTTTCCACCTTTTGTAACATTATCCAACTCTCCTTCCCTCCACTCATCTACTGCTGAAACCCTCGACCACACCGTCTTACCTCTCGACCTGACTATACCATCTCAATCCTGACTGTTCTCTGATATCTACCATCTGTAAACTAGAGCTTATTGCCTCTGTCCTTACCCTGCTGCCATCCTGTATTCAATTTGAATTGTTGATTCAGGTTTTCATGTCACTTTGCAATTTCTAGTTGCTCTCAGCCCCACATCCTCTGACCTCTGTACTCCTCTAAATCAGACCATAAGACATAGGAGCAAATATTAGGCCATTCCAAACTCCTTGAGCATTGCATAACTCCCAATGCTGCAGTCTTGGTGCCCACACCTTATCTCAGTCAAATCCCTCAAACTCAGCACCACCTTCCTAACCTGCAATTGACTTCTCTGCCTTGACCTAAGGATGGCCCTTCAAGTCTATCTCTTCGACCTTGGCCATTCTCCCAGATATCTCCATATGTGACTCGGTGCCAAGTTTAATGAACGTTTCTCTGAAGCTGCTTGAGACATGACTACATTAAAGGAAAAGCTGAATATGATGATACTATATGGGCGATACTTATTGGTGACAGGCATTAGTCTTTTGACTGACTATAACGAGCTGGAATAAGTGAGTGATGTTGGTTGTGAAAGTTTTGTGCTTTGAGGGAAGCAGTGTGGGAATCTGCTGGTTAAAAGTGCAACATGGAAAATATTTCACAACAGGATAACCATATTGAGTTGTGCAAGATGGACATGGGAGAAATAAAACTTTATTCATAAATTTTGTGCAAACATGGTCTTCTAATTAACCTGCATTTTTTTCTTAATTGGCATTTTATGTGCTTTCTAATTCATCCAAAGGAAAAAAAAATCCAGCTCACTGGAGAATGTGATTGCGTGAATTTTTGGTGTTGGTTTTTCTTAAGTTGGCACTTTCACCTTGCAGGCTGTATCTGTCTGGCATGTTCCAAGACTATTAACAATTTTAACAATCCGTCATCATGGCTAGGGTTAGCAGCCCTTTTGGCCAGAAGTTGATTAAATAAAAAAATCCAGTAGAATGGACTGATGTAAACTTTTGCTAATGAATGTACCTTTAGAAGATTGTTCTGACTCTCTTGTACCATCCTTGGTGTTCAGTCTCATTGCTTCACATACTTAAACACCACATGCAAACTAACTTTGCTTAAAGGAATCTCATGTAAACCTAGCACTGGCCAATACTAATGTTGATGAGAAGAATGAAGAAAAGATACTTGTTGTCTTGGCTGAAGGAGGGTGTGGTCGCAGACTACCATCCAGGCAAAATATGTCGGGGATAATGAAAGAGCAAACCACAAAATCACTGTTTACAGGGCCCAGCTGGAAAGCAAATGGGAAAAATCTACTGATGGTGATTTTGGACACAGTACTACTTTCTTGTGAAGTCCATAAAGGGCACATTTTTATCCTGTGACTCATTATGTAAAGAGTTGTTGAAGAAAACAGGCAGAATTGGGTCAGAAAATCATTACTAACACTGATTACACTATAATAAATCTTGCTAAACAAATAAGTGTCCTCTGCTTTTTTAACAGGGGCACAGAGTACAAGAGCAGGGAGGTGATGTTGAACTTGTACAAGAAACTTGTTAGACCTCAGCTAGAGTATTGTAAACAGATGTGGGTGTCACATTATAGGAAAGATGTGAAGACATTGGAGAGAGAGAGTGCAAAAGCGATTTACAAAAATGGTTTCAGTGATGAGGATAGATTGAAGAAGTTGGAACATTCTCTTCAGACAGGAAAACCGAGAGGAGATTTGATAGCGATTTTCAAAATCCCATGTGAGACGGACAGATTAGACCGGGAGAAGCTGTTCCAACTCATAAAAAGGATTGAGAACAAGAAGGAATAGGTTTAAAGCACGCTAAAGAAGTGAGGGATATGTGAGAAAAAGAAGCTTTTTAGAAATAGTTTGCAGGAATATGGGAAAGAGACAGGGGATGGACACTTGGTCCTGAGGTAGCAATCACTGAAGTTAATCACAGGTGCAGCAGGCAGTAAAAAGGGCAAATTTATACGTTGGCCTTCATTGCGAGAGGATTTGAGTACAGGAGCAGTGATGTCTTTCTGCAGTTATAGAGTCAGAAGTTCCACAACACCAGGTTATAGTCCAAAATCACAAGCTTTTGGAGTGTAGCCACTTTGACAGATGAAGGTGTTGGGGGGATGGTGGGTGGTGGGAGGGAAAGGATAAAGATTCGGGTATTGAGCTGAATAATCAGCTATAGTCATAATGAATGATGCCTGTGCTGCTGTGCAGGGTGGTTGATGAATATCAGGACGGAGTGGGAATTGGTTGGACTTTGCTACCAGGTGATTGTACTGCTCAAATCAAGCAGCTGGAGGCAAGAGCTATGGATTTGGAAGGATGGCATCCAGAAGTCAAACCCCCCCACCCCCCAGCCTTTACATCGTCTACTCTCATCATCTTCTTCCCTCTCCTCCCCCACTTGCCCCCTGCCCCTTAGAATTCTACATCCTCCTGAGATCAACAGCCCTCCTTCTCTGTCCCACCCCCTACCACAAGTCCAATCATTTCAGGGGACCTCGTCAAACTCTCTTATTTTGTCCTTGACCTGCTGACATTGCCTCCTTCCTCCCCATCCTCCTCTTTGTTCACCAAGACAATATTCACTTCTGATCCAAGTGGACCTCTACCCCAGTACCCACTCCCTTTTAACAAATCAGAAACCAAGTGGCACCAATTCCATTCACTGATGAATCATAGAACATAGAAGAATACAGCGCAGTATAGGCCCTTCGGCCCTCTATGTTGCGCCGAACCAAGCCCACCTAACCTACACTAGCCCACTATCCTCCATATGCCTATCCAATGCCCGCTTAAATGCCCATAATGAGGGAGAGTCCACCACTGCTACTGGCAGGCATTCCATGAACTCACGACACGCTGAGTAAAGAACCTACCCCTAACATCTGTCCTATACCTACCCCCCCCCCCTTAATTTAAAGCTATGCCCCCTCGTAATAGCTGACTCCATACGTGGAAAAAAATTCTCACTGTCGACCCTATCTAAACCCCTAATCATCTTATACACCTCTATCAAGTCACCCCTAAACCTTCTTTTCTCCAATAAAAA